>NW_014543246.1:205006-209988 GCF_000741045.1 Vigna radiata var. radiata | reverse complement strand
TTTACAATTCAGTTAATAGTTCAGTTCAGTTAGTGTAGTTTACAGTTCAGTTAATAGTTCAGTTAGTGTAGTTTACAATTCAGTTAATAGTTCAGTTCAGTTCNTACTGTAATTTAGTACAATTCAGTATAGTTCAGTTCAGTTTTTAGCAGTACAGTACAGTTCGATTTGCCCACCCCTATCTGTAATCGATGTGAGACTTCCAACAATGAAAACCATTTTTAAACTTAAGTGTTGAAATTTAAAGAGGATGAGTTAGGTAAGAGGGCAGCATGTTACTAGCGGTTAAAGTTTTTGGTGAGATAAAGAATGAGCATATATGTATGTAGCATATGATTAATTATGCAAAGGATTAGAAAGTTATTCCTATCTAGCAAGCATGTAGCAATGAAGCTAGTAAAATTGTATTGGGTAATGGGTTAACACAACTAAGCTAGGTATAGTTTGTGAGTATGTGTTGTTTGTTGTGTTAGGAAGCACAAAAGTATGGGCCCATGCATGCACTGCCGATAATCTTTCTAGGTCTGTGAAAGGACAATGCTGATGCTTCCCACTTACACTTCCATTCTTTATTTTCCTCTCTTCTTTTAACAAATCCCCACTCACTCTCTCACCAAACACTGCACAACCAGTCAGCATCAACGTTCATCCACACAAGTCGCCTATATGTATGATCGAAGGAGATCCGTTTAATATAATATATACTGTTTTCTCAGTCATGCACTTTCCAAAAGTGAGTCTCAAAAAACAGATTCCCCCAAAGAGCTTTACAAATTTCAACACGCTGCTGCATTCCTAGAATCAACTTCATTCGTAGTTGTTTTCGTAAAAGTGTGATTTTATGGCATAAGCGATTAGTATAGAATCGGTTCGCGGGATTTTGCTAAAGCCTGCCACGGCTGAGCGTGCTTTTGAAAGGAATCAGCATCTGATGGCTTGTTTAAAACATATTGGGGAATGAACCGCACATAATTATATATATATATCACACAATAAATTTTGAGGCAATCAAAGAACCACGTAACTTACTTCCATTAATATATATAAATATTGATAATTAATAATGTTACAATATATCTAATACTTTTATATTACTTAAAAGCTAATGTACCCTCTCCTGTCGTGCTAAATTTAACTCATAATTCTATATTATTGATGAACTTTTAGATAAAGGTTTCATCATACAAATACAATATTAATGATATTTGAGTTTAATTTATTTAAGATTCACATAATTTTTAACTTAAAATCTTTAAATTATGAGTTTATGAATTTTTTTTCTTATATAATGTTCAACATTTTTATATATGATACTTAAATCTATATTTAAATTCTCAATAATCTATACATTTATTCATAAAATCAGAAATAAAATTTATACAAAGTTTATGACAACAAAACTGAAATACAATTTTGATTGAAAGATTAAATATCAAAAATATATATAATTAATCTTTTAAATATATTTTTCTTTTTCTCGACTTTTATGTGTTATTTTAAAATAAACAATATTTGAAATTTTAATAATATTATCTTTCTTAAGAAAAATGATTTTTAAAACCAATCCTTATCTCTAAACTTCATTGAATTGAATGAAGAACTTAAGGTAGGAACACTAAATATTAACTTTATTATTATTATTATTATTATTATTATTATTATTATTAATAATAATATTAATTTTAGAACTTACTATTCTAGTTCGTGTAAAGTTCAAATACTCCGTCCAATTACAAGAAACAACTCTCCATAATCGAGTAAAAATACAAAGTAAGATATTTATATAATAGAAGGTTGAAAAGGAAGAATAATAGATATATTAGGTATACTAATTTTAAGTAATGTGAAACTCTTACACTTTATATTGGAGGTGAGAAGATGAAAGAAAAGTTAAAGAGAAGAATGATGTATGATGTAGCATAAAATAAAATAAGAATAAATTGGAAAGGAATTTGTTCTTGTTGGGAAGTGGAGGTGCATTTGGGCCATAGGAACATAAACTTTTATTGTGAGTACCTAAAATATATTCAAAGCATGCGGCAATTTGTAGGAAGGGAATGAAAGAAAGCAAATGTGTTTTCATTTCATAATCCATGTAGATAACCCACTTAGTTCGTAGTGGGTTCAAGATGATCATCATCATCATGAGGCTCTCAATGTGGAACCCATGTGATCTTCTTCTTCTGCCTTTGCATATAATCTTTTACTCTTTTTTTCTCTTATCAAAGTCAAAATCAAAATATTAATGTTTGAGGCAAAAGCACCAACCCAAATAACAAAGGAGTCAAAACTATTCAAGTATGAAGAGCACTAAAGAAACATTTTTTCAACACATTTGACTAATTAGATACTATAGAGGCACAAGTAATGATTCCTTGTAGGGAAATGCAAAGAGTATAAAGACTAACAAAGTATAGCCTTCTTATTAATTATAATAAAGCAAGGCTCTAGTTTCAATCACTATCATAACCCACTTATTATGAAATTCATCACACTGATTATATGGATAACTGCATGTAGGGCCTATCTTGCATGTGTCATAAACTTGTTAAAGCCATCTTTTTTATGTGCCATAATTACAAGCATAATAAAGACATAACTAATGCCACACTAGTGTGCTATTTCAATGTCTTCATAAAATAATATTTTACTTTTCACCCTATCAATAAACATTTTTGGCTTTCAATATCCATTATTATGTTTCATTAAAAGTTTATATTATATGTGACGTTAAAAGTTCTATATTTAAAAGGGGAAAAAAATACACAAAGTGAATTACATATAACGCAGTGCTACGTAAATGGATTTGTATTTATGTTTACCTATACAACTTTTAAGATTTTTTTTTAATTGCAAATTCTCAAATTCATTTAATATGCGTAATAAAATTAGGTAGGACAACGCTTATGAATTACACCATTTTGTAAATTACATAACGCCCTTATAGTAATAGTTAAAAAACATTGTCTAAAATATAGATATATTGTGATTTTTTATTGTTGGTTATATATTAGGTTTTTTTTTTAATCCTATGTAGCAATTACATTGTTTATCTGTTTTAAATAAATGTAGATAGCTACATCTAACCGTTATTAAACGAGAGTCGTTTATACTATATTTTTAAAATTGTAGGTAATCTATATCATGTATTTAAAAATGTGAGTAATTTAAATCACATATTTAAAATCATGAATAATTTAACTTTAAATATTTTATATTAGTATTATATTATTCAATAATAATTAAAGCGTTGCATATATATTACATCAATAAGAAGAGTGAGAATATTAATTATTAACATTTGTCTCATTAAATTTACTTTCAGGTCATTCAATGTACTGCATCCGAATTTAATTCTGTCTAATCTAAACCTACGTATTAATTTGAGAGGGAACATCTGTAATTACTTTCAGCTCGTTCAGTGTACCCACATCTTTGATTTAACAATACTCAACCTAAACCTACCTAAAAGGAATGTATAGTAAACGTGCTTTAAAATATATAAAAAGATAGTGATGAAATATATATTATATAATATATTATATGTTTACTCCAAAATATAAATTTTAGTAATTTAGAACATTACATCTGACAAATGGTATTTAGAGTATTAAACTATTATAATCGTAATGAGTATACAATAATTTAATAGAGTATTAATTAAACTATTGTCGGTCGATCCTAATACAATAGTTTAGAACCATATAATTATTTCTACTAGTTCAATTATAAACCCATATCTTAATGCAACTAGTTTAAAATTCATAAATTATCATAGAAAATTATACAATTATATCGTTAATCACTTAAAAGTGAGTTTTAAATTTAGTGCTTCCAAAATTTAAAAAATTTCTATTCAAGAAATATTTAAATGAGTTTTTCAAAAATTCGTAACATCCCAAATATATATATATATATATATATATATATATATATATATATATAATCATAGATAATATTGGAAAGTAGTTAAGAAGAGAAATTAGAGTATTAGGATTACAGTCATCCAAATTTAATTTTAGAATTTTAAATTTAAGTAAAAGAGATCTAAATTTAAAACTTGACAATAAGAGTAATTCAAAATATAGAGGGTGTAACTAAGAAACTTCTAGGAAGACTAAGTTGCAAACTTCTAGGAAGACTAAGTTGCAACATCCCCATCCTCCAGCACTTGTTATAGGGAAACCTCCTCAACATCTGCTCACATCCAAGTGGATGATAATTGTAAAAGAAAACATACACGGGCAACACAAACAAGCAAGGGTGAGCTAGGTATAAAAATCATGTTATACAATCATACACAACATGCAAAGTTCACTCGAAACATATTAAAAGAAACTACAAGACTTGCTACATGATAAACTGACTCGTGCAAACTAGAATAATTGTCGAGCTATAGCGGGTCATGCACTCGTAGTGGCTTCTATTGCTTTGCAAAGCTATTGCAAATGGGTTTCACCCTACCACACTCACGAGGTTAGTCTGTACCGCGCCTTGGAGCATACTGGAAGCCTCTAAGACTAAGACCTCCTGCTACTATTCACAACATGGTTCGGTCCTCTCTACTTGAGAATGATTGACCATTATAGTTTCAGGATAACCTCCAAGACTGAGCTTCCATGCAAATCATTCTAAAACACACTAAAAGGGCACCACCATGGATCCTCTCC
Organism: Vigna radiata var. radiata; assembly: GCF_000741045.1. Classification (NCBI taxonomy): domain Eukaryota; kingdom Viridiplantae; phylum Streptophyta; class Magnoliopsida; order Fabales; family Fabaceae; genus Vigna; species Vigna radiata. Next base: position 205,318 of record NW_014543246.1, on the reverse strand, counting down.
TTGAGGATCATGGAATTACGTCCATTAACCACACTTTGTTGCACTTAACACCAAATCAGAACCTTTATGACCACATACTTTCAAGTTAACAACATCACCTCAATCATAATTTACATTATGATCATTCCACATACATTACCAAACAATAACATTCCTAGAAGAACCACTAAACAAATCAAAACCCTGTAAACTCATACTTAGATAAAGAAAATGACTTTGAAACTATCACCAACAGTTTCAGAAAGGTCCAACCCCTCCCCCCCCCCCCCTAAAGAACGTCCAAAAATGATACCCAGAACCTCGAAAATATGA
>NW_014543246.1:188043-204996 GCF_000741045.1 Vigna radiata var. radiata | reverse complement strand
AGTTAACAACATCACCTCAATCATAATTTACATTATGATCATTCCACATACATTACCAAACAATAACATTCCTAGAAGAACCACTAAACAAATCAGACCTTTAAGTATCAATACTTAAGTAATTCAAAAGGCTTAGAGACCCTCACCAATGGCTCCGGAAGGGTCAAAAACCCCCAAAAAACGACCTAAAGAACGTCCAAAAATGATACCCAGAACCTCGAAAATATGAGAGCTTTGAAGAAAATATGACTTTTTGACTAGAATAATCAATTTTTAGTTTTTGACAGCAACCTGATTTTTTTTGTTTTGGTGCATGTGAGACATATCCAAATGATCAATCTATAATCTGTAACACTAATATTGATATGAAACATGTTTATAGATGAAAATAAAGTATTGCATTGGTCATTTGGATAGGAATTAGATGTACTAAACCAACTCAAACTCTACTCCAAAACATCAAACTCAATAACTAGAGGACCTCAAACCCAATTCTAACACTTTGTACCTATTTTGACCAATTTGGTTACTCACACAGGTCATAATCATCTTGTTGAGACTGCCCTAACAACCCAATTATACCTAGAACCCCTGACTCTCAAATTAACTACCTCACTTCCTCTAAAATGACCTAAAACACTACCAAATCACCAAGTTTTCTACCTAGCTAGGGTTATAACATATTTCACACTCCAAAATCACTCTCAACCTGATCAATTACAACAGATTGAACTTATCCACACCACCCATAACAACACAGCACAATTCTCATTTATTCATACAGATGCATACAATACAATTTCACTCTAAAACACAACTTATTCATCAAACAGCAGAACATCACAGATTTTAGCACATGCACGGTTCATATAAACAATGAAAAAATATCTAGCTCCCTTTACCTTAGCAACAACAATACAACACACAGAACAACTTCTCTAGTGCCATTCCCAGAGAAGAATCTAAACAGTGCCTTACAACCACCACATTGGTGGTGAAAACAGCCCTTTAGAGCTGAAACTTAACATAAATTGGAAGGAAGATGATTTCTAGGAGCATGCATCTAATAGAATAGCATCCCTAAGTTCCAAAACAGCGAAGGAGAAAGGAGAAATACTTACCGGCTGAAGTACGTAAAACCAATCGGATGGTTTTGAAACTCCCTATGCGGCGGTCGCTGGGATACCACCTAACCGAGCATGCAATGGCTAAATCAGTAAAGAGGTTAGAGAGAAGACAGAAAAAAGTACGGGTTAAGGTTTTAAAGAGAGAATGAGTTTTAAAAGAAATGAGCATAAATTTGATAAAGTTGTTAATGCTCATACATTTTACATAATAAAAAAAGAGAAGCTCTCGTGTCTTTTTTAATTTTAATCCCCTTTATTTATTATTTTTGATATACCAGAACATGCTTTTATATATATATATATATATATATATATATATATATATATATATATATTTATTTATTTATTTATTTACCGTTATCTCTTTAACAGAGCTTATGGGTTTTGAAAAACACTGCAACATAAATTAATAAATTACGTACAATAGATAGACAACAATAGATAAACTCGTTTCATAAAAATGGTATTAAATAGTCTTAATAAAGAGTGACATGCACTCAATTCAATAATTATATCATAATCAAATTCTAAGAATCCAAGATTAGCTTCAGTTAAACACAACTAATCCGTATACAACATTGGATCTTAAGTGCGTAATAATTTCTTTCTTAATTTGTCATTACATGATATTTTAATTTAAGTAATATAAATTATATGTGAAGTGAGATATTTGTTAAGATTTTTACTTAATACTTTCAATTGCATTGATATCAACACATTCTCGTGTATATGACTTAATCAATCTTAATTTAACAATATCAAAATCAATTGCTATTTCAATAAAATCTATCACTTAATCTATATATATATATATATATATATATATGCTGATCATTATTACTTAAACAATATTTACTATTTACATATATGTACTTAATATTATACCAAAATCAACCACTTATAATACATTTTAAGCTTCGTTTATGATGTTATTATTATTATTATTATGTCACTGGAGAGTAAAAAAACTTAAAGTGATAAATAAGTGAAAATAATTCAATAAAACTTTTGCTTAAGTGAAAATAATAATAATAATAATAATAATAATAATAATAATAATAATAATAATAATAATAATAATTGGTCTCGCTTTGATTTTTACTTGAATAAGAAGTTCCAACTTAAAGAAAAGACTTACATTTATCAAATTTTCACTTAAAGTAAAAATATCTTGTTTCAATAAAATTGAAACAAAATTATGGTAATATCCAAATATGTAAGCTAACAAAAAGCGTACTCAAAGTTCACCAAAACCATTTTTTACTAATTCAAGAACTATTTTTAATAACTCAGACCATAATTAACACTAGAATAAAGTACTAAAAACTGAAAAACATTATTCTAAATAAGACCATTCAAACTAAATTTCACATCTACAACTATAATTCAAACATTCATTTATCAATCCCAAATGCTTCTATTACAAGAGAACCCTTTCATCAACAAAAAAAGTTCAAAGTAGAATTAAATGTTACTCATCTAATCATATTATTTGATGTAACTTTAAAAAACCATTACCTTCCCGTTAACTTAAATTGACTTGAACTCCAAGAAAGATCAAACAACTTACAACTCTAAGAACAACTAAAAATTTTAATTTACTAAGAAAGATTATGAGAATAAGAGAAATGATGTGAATTAATCAACTCATTATTTTGATGGATAATGATATTTAGACAATATTTTTTTGACAACATTTGAATATTGATCACATGTCAACCTGTGATTGGTCAAAAATTACTCCACAATGAATAATAATAATCATAAACATTATTGTGAATAATTTTTGACCAATCACAGATTGACACGTAATCAATGTTCAAATATTGTCAAAAAAATATTGTCTAAATATCATTATTCTTATTTTATAACCAATCAAATGAATGTATTTCTTAATTTGTTACCATCTACATGGTCGGAAATAATCATGAAAGAGATGAATATCAGAATCAGAATTGATAAAAGGGAAAAGCTAGAGAGCGACGCATGCTAAACTTTTGTTTTTGAAAAGAAAAGATTAAAAATAAGGAAAAAAGGAGAAGAGAAATGGGCATTGGGCCAAGTTCTGATATATTTCACCTAACTAAACAATATTTTAAATATCAATTTCACGTACCAAAATTTTTACTTTTTTTTTTTTTTTTTTACATTTCAAAATTAAAGAAAAAGAAAGACATGCCTATCTGGTCCCAAATTTGACCTTTCAATTGCAGGAGTAACATGGCCTTAAACGTTCAGAACATGTCTAGAAATAATTCTCCCCAAGCATTTATATGAAAAATAATTAAAGTATTATTTTCTATAACTAAAATAATTTTTCTAAGAATACTTTTCATTGAATTTTATATAATTTAGTTTTAATCAATACTTTCAAAAATTATGTCATGTTTTTTAAAATTTTGTAGAAAAGTTCATTCAAATATGTTTTTCAGCAGGTATAGTTCAAATTGAATTTCAATTTCGACATTATAAGCCTTCAATATCTCGTTTTAGATAAAAAAAAAATGAAACAGAATAGAGCAACTTGTATCAGTTTCAAGATGCTTTAGCAACACTACATTTTTATGTAGTAGGGGTTACTTTGCTTTGCTCATAACTGCATTAATTTTACAGCTTTGTTGTTGGACCTACGCATGGTTGTATGGGCTGGGCTATTTTCCTTATGGACGGCCCAAAAGAAAGAGGCCATAATTTGCTGGCATGTGCATGTTCTCTTATATGACTTTCTTCCCCCGAATCTCTTCACAGTCTGTCTTCCAAAATACGTAACACAGTTTCACCCTATTACTTTATCGTTCTTTGGAACTGATATGCAGAATTGCAGGAATAAAAGATTTTGTGGAAGTGATACTCAACACCACCTGAATAAAGTTCAGTTTTCATTGGACATATACCTCTACTATTTCACTACTTTACTTTTGGTCTTGGGATAATGAAAAGGAACGTAGGAAAAGAATAAGTTTGATGGCATTCACTATAATTCAGGATTATAAATAAGGACCTTAAATAATTTTCAAGTATTCGGCCTTAAGCAAAGAATCTTCTTTATACTTTGTCTAAAAAGATAAAATAAATGTAGAGCAGGCATCTGAAAATTCTTCCACACTCCTCTTGAGTCTTCTCTACAGAACATGACATCAAAGAAAGACATTGCATGGTAAACTTGATTCCCTATACCATGTCGATGGTTGCACATCTCTATTGGAGGCTACAAATTCACCAAATGGTTATGTTTCATTAGAACACCCGATCAAAATTCAAGTTTCTAGTTGCTGAATGAATAATTTGGAGGGACTATAGTGGAAACTGAAAAAAAAAAATGCGACCCACAGGGAGGGATCGAAGGATTGTCCGCAGAATGGCAAACTTTCCTCGAAGCATAATGGAGGGTATTTCAAGGGCAATGGAGGATGGTATAGGCTTTATAGGAAGAGGAAGAGGAAGAAGAAGAAATCAACATGCTAATTTTCCTGTGCAGCCTCAAGAACATGTTCCACAATCACTTGATCAAGTAGTGGTTCAAGAGGAATGGAGTTTTCTAGAGAGTTTTGAGCAGCAATATGGCACCAAACATCCTTTCTTTTATGCTTGCCGTCTCGGGGAAGCCATGAAATTAGCAGAACAAGATCACAAGTTCTTGTTCATGTTCCTTCACTCACCTGACCACCCTTTTGCAAACGTTTTCTGCAAGGAAACACTGTGTTCGGAGCCAGTGATTCAGTTTCTCGATGTGAATTTTGTTTGCTGGGGAGGACTTGCATATAGAGGGGAGGGCTTGCAAATGGTTGCAACGCTTAGCCCTGACACTTTTCCCTGTTGTGCTGTCATAGCCCCTACTCCAGGCGAGAGCATAGCAGTTCTGCAACAGGTTGGTTAAATTTCGTGACCCATATTTGTATGGATTATGCTTTATGCCTTTAAAGAATTTGGCTAAGTGAGTTATTGTTTATGTTGTATTTTCTTTTCTGGTATAAAAATATAGGGTGAGAAGGTGGTATCCTAAATCCAAACCCAAGGTAGGAATGCTACCTAGCTAATAAAACATCTAGAGAGAAATGACATTTACAAACCTAGGAGACTCAAGAAGATTCAAATTATGACTTGTCGGATGGGAGATTCTATCTTACTTTGGTTGATCAAGTACTTGTGTATTTTATATTGTTGCATTGATTGTGATGAAATTATGTTGATCCATGACTGCATCACTAGTTACAAACTCAAAATATTTGACTATAGTCTGTATTATACACATTTTTCTTCTGGTTTTCAGCTAGAAGGACCCCTTTCACCGGCTGAGCTAGTGGCGATTCTACAAAGAACATTGGAAGAACAAGGGGTGGCTTTCGGAAGTGCTAAAGCTAAGCAGGAAGAAAAGATTCGAGCAGACCGTAGGCTTAGAGAAGAACAGGATGCTGCATATCTTGCAGCTTTGCAAATTGACAAGGTGTGTATCTCCACAGTTCACATTTTAGCTTAATCTAAATACACTCTTTCATTTTAAGTGTTATTTCTTTCCTAAAAACAATGATTAACTAACACTCTGCTAAGTATAGGAAAAAGACAAGCTCAATAATTTACCTTCAAAAGAGGGAGTTCAGAAGCAAGTAGAAGCTCACAGCACCAAAAATTATGGGAAACTGATGAACAATTCTATGAATGTGACTAAACAGAACAGCAGAGTGAATGAGTCCACTAAGGGAGTTGCAAGTAAAGGAATGGAGTCTCAACCCACGCAGGTACGTATACTTGAGTACAACAAGACAAAGTTCGAATCATGTGAAAGTTGAACTTGACTTTGTGTTGCAGATTCTGATAAGGTTTCCAAACGGGGAAAGAAGAGAGCATAGTTTCCTTTGCACAGACAAAATCCAATCCATTTTCTCATACATTGATTCCTTAGGATTGCCAGGGATTGGAAACTACAGATTGATATCAAACTTCCCAAGAAGAGCTTATGGTGTTGACCAAATGAGAATGACTCTCAAAGAGGCTGCCATGTATCCTAAGGCTAGCGTGTTCGTGGAGCCTTTAGGCGCTAGAGTCCCATAACCCCATTTAAAATCTACATGTATGCTATTTACCACCATAAATTTCAATTTCAATTAATCAAAATGAGACGATCTCCAACACAAATTCTGGACTTCGTTTAGATGATCATTTCGAGACCATTTTAACTTGTTTCTGTTCACACCAAACGCATAATTTTGATGAGTCTACATTTTGGTTTGTTTTTACCATAAATTATACTGCTCGGATAAGAAAAAAACATGCATTTTTTTCATGAACTTATTTTATGTTTATTGTAATAGTAATAATATTTTTATTTTGTTTTTTGTGTTTATTGTGTACATTTATCATCATTGTTATCCTAAGGCTAGTAACAAACATGTTATCCAAAGAAAACAACAAAGTAATTATTAAATTATTATCTTATATTAATTTGTGATCAGTAAACCTAACATCTTATTTGACCTGACCACTAAGCAGGAACACATAAAATAAATTCATCCCGACTCTTCATACTCATATGTGTCTGACATCTCATATTCGTTGCTATACTTGTCTCACACCTAATATTTGTGTCCGTTTTAAATTATTAAAACATTTATAAAAGTAACTTAAATAAACTTATCTTTATTCTGTTCTCTTGTTCTTAATTTTGTTTAATTTGAAAGACCCATATTATTTTTTGTTACACAATTTTTTCATTTTTTTAGTTGTTTAATTTGTTCAGTATTCACAGAGATTATGTCAAATATATTATTTCTTCCACCACAAATTTAATTGTTTTTTTTTATTTGGTTTGATTTAAACGATGTATTGTATATTAGAAAAAAAATATTTTCATTAAATCAAACAGTTGTTGAAATATATATTTAATTATTTTTATTTAATGTTTATTTTTTTACACGAGATTATTTAAATTTCAATTTTTAAATATTCAATTGTATAAATTAAATCCCCGATGATATCAAATTTTCTATATAATAAAGATGAGACAAAAATTTATAATCTTGAAAACAAAAATAGGAACAAATATAAAAATAAGGATGACAATAAAATTTTATTTAAAAAGTAAACATATATATATATATATATATATATATATATATATATATATATATAATTAATCTTAAAGTCATATATAGAAGTATGAGTTTTTAATAAACAATTAATAATCTAATAAAGCAATTTTAAAGAAAATGTATGCATTTGATTTCACATAAACTTAAATATAAAATCATGATCACATCCAAACGTGAAATTCATCATTTGTAAACCAATTACTAACTAAATTCGTTAAAGAAAACTAATAAGATGAATAAATATATAATTTGCACAAAGGGTTAAGATGCATAAAGATGGAAAATGAAAAGTGTAGATAAATGTAAAAAGGATTAAGGTTGAATGTAATGAAAATGAAAAGAAAAATATATAAATGACCTGAGTTGTATTTGAATGATTGAACTGTATTAAGAAAAAGGAAAAGGATAATTGAGTATAAGATTAAATATGTTTTTCCTTTAAATATCACGCTATTTTGATTTTAATCCTTACTTAAAATTTTCATGATTTTTAGTTTTCTTAATTTTAAATTTTTTACTATTAATCTTTAAAATTTGACACGTTAACTTTTGTTAGATATGTCAACCGCGTCTTATGCCTGTCATGTCACTTTTGATTATTTCATTTTTCAAGTTGAACCTAACTTATCATCTACGACCCACCCAGAAGCCTCCCGTCTCTGCTCCCTCGCTCTCCACGCCCTCCAGCAGCACCGTGGCCAGGAAGGTGTCGGCATCACCGCCGTAGTCGCCGCCGACCACGACGCCAGGTTCTCACCTCTCCCATCTTCTTCGCGCGAGAGAGAAAGTATCGCGCTCCTTCACGTTGTGTCCTCGTCACTACAACGATGTCGATCGCTGCGCGTCGCAAACCAGGACATCACCAGTCGCGGCCACGGTCACCGCCTGTCACTGTCGGTCACCGTTGACGTCCTCCCTCCTCCTTCTGCTCAAAAGCAATCACGTCCGTGCAACCGCTGCTCGCCTTTCCTGTGTACGACTAAGCCCTTTTTGCCGCAGCCAATGCCGCCTTAAATCTCTCCGCCGCAGCCCGAGGCTTCTCCTCACAGAGGCCGGCGACGCGTACAGAAACAAAAGCCAGGTTTTGCAATTTCGTGCTCACAACGGGATGGAGGAATCGGGATAAGGAAAAATGATTGATGGGGGAAAATGGGCTAAGATAATCTCTCTTGTACACTTTTATGATTTAAGCACATGAGACAAATGTATTGAATCTTCATTTAGCTATTGATTTCATTTGATGCAGAGAATTTGATGATTGAGAATGAACAGAGCTGTGATCAATTTGGGGGGGGGGAGGGGGGGTTGCGATCTAGGGTGATCTTTGAGTGAAAAATAACAATGGTGTAATGAAGAAGAAGGTGGTGTTACTACTAAAGGGCGTGATTGTGTTCTTGAACCATTGGGTTTCTGTTTTTGAATCTTTCTACGTTTCAGGTGCTTGGGTTATTTCTTGGTGTCACCGGTGATTACTACAACAAGATGAATGTATTGATGTCGGAGACGAGGAGCTCCAGAAATCTTCTCCCAATCTTTCTTCTCGATTGATCTCTCTAGCAAGCTGTTTCATGCTTCTTCTCCCAAGGCCTCCTGAAGCCTTCTGAAGATCAAAAGGTGACTGCCGTTGCAAAGGGTGATTGAAGTTTCACTTGAAAAATGAAATAATCAACGTGACACAGCTGACATGACATAAGACATGGCGTCGCCTTTTGCAGAACAAAAGTTAGTGCTGTCCAATTTTAAACACTAGTAATAAGAGTTTTAAAAACCATCCAATCCAAGTTTTAAGTAAAAGACATATTTAATCTTTGAATATATAATGAACACTAACAAAAAAAAATGTCAATAGTAATATTCTAATAAATTTTTTTATGACCATGATATTCTAACCATTTTTTTTAATAATTTTTTAACAATAAATTATATATTATTATTTTATTGGTGTATATAATTAAAATAGACTAATTATAAACTATCACATAAACAAATGTTAAAAATCGTTAAAAAAATGTTAAAGATACATTTTTATTTTTTTAATAATCGATTGTACATGTTAATAGTTTCTTATTGTGTATCGGAATAATAGCCATATGACAATTATTTTGAAATAGTAAATCTATGTATATGTTATGTCATTAATAAATAATTACAAAAATACATCATAAGGGTATGATAATATAAATTATTTTTAAAAAAAATTCTCTGTCATGAGAAATACATTTTTTCATTGAAAATAACGAAACAGTAATTTTCTCCAAAAAGAGAAAAAAAGGGGGGTAAATTTTATTGTGTTTGTATGTTTAAAAATTATTAGATATTTCGTAGACTATAAAATTATAAATAGGTAACATGAGATCTTGTTCAAAATGTGATTTATGGTTTAGAATTTCGTTATTTTAACAGTAACAAAATATTGTCAAAAAACCAAAACCTTCCCAGGATCGAGTCACGAAGCAATCTCAAAAGAAAAAAAGATTTGAAAGTTGCGGAGTATCGTGATCATAGCCACTTCCGTAGCAGTTTGAGTTTTCCAAATTCCATCAGATAATTTCGGATCAAACTACAGCAACTCTACAGCCACAGCTCTGGTAAATTCATCTTCTATTATGCACTCAGTAGTAGCTACAACTAGTGAAGTAGATCTCGTCTCAACCAAATACGCGTTTTCCTCAACCCGATTTTGGAACTCGATTAAAAGGGGTTTTCATATGACTATTGCATCATTTTTCTAATGGAAGTCCCCAAATCCCCTTCCAAATACAAACGAATCGCCAAACACAAATCGCTTATAAAATCCGGTTTAGTAATTTTGGTGATGCTGCTATTGTTTCTGGGTTTTTATCTCGAGTCAGAAACCGGAAAACTCAATGCGTCGTCGTATTACACCGTGGTTGTGGATTGTGGAAGCACTGGGACACGGGTGAATGTGTATGAGTGGATGGTAGGCGTGAAAGGAGCAAGCAAAGGGAACTTGCCAGTGTTGCTGCACTCCTATCCTGATAATACAACCAAGAAGAGTTCACTTTGGAAAGGTTCTTGTCAATATCACTGTATGCAAACTGAACCCGGGTTACACAACTTTGTTAATGATTCTTTAGGAGTGAGACAGGCTTTGGAGCCTTTGATTGTGTGGGCGGAGCAAGTGGTGCCGCGAGAAATGCGCGGCAGTACTCCTGCTTTTGTCTTGGCTACTGCTGGGTTGAGGGGGCTCGCCTTGGAGGACGCTGATAGGGTATTGGGAGATATTGAAGCTGTTGTGAAAGGCCATAGCTTTATGATGAGCAAGAGCTGGATAAGGGTTTTGAGTGGGAAGGAGGAAGCTTATTATGGCTGGGTGGCTTTGAACTACAAAATGGGCACCTTTGATGATAACTATCCCAAGTCTCCCACTTTGGGACTTGTTGATATTGGGGGCTCGTCGTTGCAGATTGTGGCAGAGATAGATCTTGCTGTTGATGATGTGCATGTGATGAAATCAAGGCTCGGATCAACGGAGCATCGGATTATGGCATATTCATTGCCTGCGTTTGGCCTAAATGAAGCGTTTGATAGGACAGTTCTTAGGCTCAGAAACAATCAAAGTGAGGAAAGAACTGCCAGTATCTCTGACCTCAGACATCCTTGTCTGTTATCAACTTATGTACAAAACTATACATGCCATTCTTGCTCTGCATTGGCTTCCATTTATGAGAAAAAACACAGTCAAGACCATGAAAGTGAGCTTTATTCTTTACGTCTTACTGGAGAACCTAATTGGGAGCAATGCAGAGAACTAGCTATTGGTGCCGCCATGAACTCGAGTTCCAAAGTGTCACATCTGACAGTTAGCAAAAATTGCCAAGCTAGTTTATTTTCTGGTACTGGTAAGGGTATAATCATTTGTTTGCGTTGTAGTTTTCTTATTTTATTAATTCACGCCTTACAATTTTTATGAAATTTTCTCGTGGTCTTCTTGAAGTCTGTTGAATATACATGTTAATTAAGAATTATAATAATTTCAGCATGGTAATTTTTAGCGGTTGGTTTGGTTTGTAACCGGTGGCTATATGTAGTTACTTTCATTTTCTCAACCTCTCACCCTCTCCAATACGCTACTTTGTAAAATCGTAAAAATGAAAAGTAGATCAAACAATAAAGATACATTATCGTATCCCCTCAATGATGATACCAAAAAATTCAATTGTTGATTGTGTGAAAGTATATCACTTTTGATGACTAAGGTTGTCATACAGTCCACCTTTTCTCTATGTAAGTGTTGACATTGCACAACCCTAGCTCCCTGATAACATGGAAGAAAGGGTGGTTAAAAGTTTTGTTTCTATTATGTGCTGCCAGGAACTTACTGTGTTTCATTACTTACCTTGCAGGCACTGATATACTTAATTTAACAGCTGTTGCACAACCAGCCAAGTTTCATGCATTGTCTGGTTTCTTTTTTGTCTACAATAAGCTAAATTTGAGCCCAAGAACCAACTTAACAATGGTTTGGGAATCAGGCAAACAAATATGTTCAAATTTATGGTCTGGTTTGAGCAGTGTTTCTGATAATCCAGATTATGCTGGACTATTTTGTTTCCAGGTGGCTTATATGGCATCATTGATTGATTATGGTCTCTGTCTTGGGGATGTTGAAATGGTATTTGGCCCAGGTGACATTTCGTGGACTTTAGGAGCTGCATTAATTGAAGGGAATTTTTTGTGGTTAAACAGTACAAGCTACGAAGCCCATGTTATTATTTCAACTTTAAAGAATGTCAAGGTCACGTCTTCTCCCACTGTTCTATTTGCTGTACTCGTATTACTTTCATTGATTGTTTATTGTAGTCAAATTAAGCTACCAATGCCAAGTAGAAGGGATTCTGCTCCTGGCTCATCTTTGCCATCTTATACTCTTGTAAGACGTCGATCTAACTAATAATATTTCGGCATTTTTGTGTCAGTCTTTGCATAATTCATTTTTGAAGAATGACATGACATTGGAAGTTTTAGAAATCAATGTTTATTTACTTTGACTCACTCAATTTTAAACCTGACACTTTAATAGGAGGAAACCAACTTTGTCCCCAATGTTTTGGTACCAATTGCACAATATTAATGAAAAATAGTTTAGGGATTGTCATGTATTGGCAGTTTCATTTTCAGTTCATGTAACCTGAAAGTATTTTATGAAACCTAAAAGCCATCCAAATCATATTTGAGGAATTCTGAAATTAAGAATATGGCTTGAGAAGTCAAAAATGTGTTCTCAATATGAATATTTGTCTATGATTTGGTGCTTGTACAATCTTAACATTTGATATTAGTGACTTACCTTGCCTGTATAAATTATTGTTTCTGAACATCAAAATAGAAGAAATAAGTATAATATAATTGTAGTATAAATATACTTGCTATAAACATTCTAAATTCCTTTAATTGATATTTCTTTTGCCCATTCCTCTTTTTTTTTTTTTTTTTCTTGATTTTTATGGGTCACCTGGTGGATCCAGGGACTGAGATAGTGAAAGATAGCTTTCACAGGCTGCTAACTCCTTTGGCCTCTAGACTGACCAGTTAAAGTTTTTTCCATAAGCAAAGAGAAATTTTAAATAAAAAAGTAGCATTGATAACATATGATCTGCTATGAGTACAGGGAATAAACGCACCCAAGAATTATGAGGTGTGTACATGTTCTTGTTCACTACCATCATATGTTACCAAAGACAAACCCCATCCCTACATGAACTGACTAGTTAGAGTTAACCTTAAAGCAATGTTATATGGAAGAGAGAAAAATGAAGAAACTTAACACTTTGTAATATGTTGACTGTAGTTGAAGACATTTAGCTATAAATACATGATATTTTGTGAAGGAATGCTACTACGAGTCTTTTCTAAACACTTTCTTTTATTTAGCAAAATTCACAGGCATGTCATCATTAAATGATTTAGGTCCCTCGCTTTATTTGGTAGGTCACACTCTTATGAACATGTGTGTGTTGAAAAGAGCATGCTATTGATGTCTCTTTTATTGTAGTGCTTCTTGTTTGATTTAGTACTTTTATTTTATAATCATATCTACTTGATTCTTTGCTGCATTTGATTCCAATTTTCCTAGTTAGTGAAGTTCCCTTGGCCACACTCATTTATATATCTGCGGGAAGGAGTGTTGTGCCTCATGGAGCATTGAATTAACCCCTGAAACCTGATCTTACGAGGCAACATATTATACTCATCAAGGGCAAATTTAGCGTTCCTATGGCTACTTGAAGTTTGGACCTTTTATTTTTTTCTTCCTCGAAACCTATCATTAACATTTAATTTATCTAAGAATAAGCTTTCACAAACTAGGACAATATACGAGAGACATAATTGAAGTGAGTTAACTTGTAAAAAAACCAGAGTCTCAAGTCGCTCTTTGCAAACATTCAGGAAAACATGATCCTGGAGAAATCTTGTCATTCGTGTCGCATATTGTCCAAACATAATTGAGGTTGGGACCTGCAAAACTAGATCACCTCCTTGAGAAATGACCCTCAACTTGATCGACCTACTGGTTCGATTCTGTTTATCACAAGAAATTAATCTCACTTTATAAATCTTCTTAACGCTAAACATGTTATCATAAATTATGGTCTAATTCCTTTATGGGCGAGAATGAATATCGATATTGTATCAGGTCAATTTTGGTACGGTAATTTTCTCTTAAAACATTCTCCTCTTCAGAAAATATGGCTTTGTTGTATATTGACTTTAAAACCAGCATGACCCCACCATCCCTCGAAGAACATGCAGGATCACATTTGCAGGATACTCAGTTCCAGCGTCATTTCCATGCTACAATAACATGACTTTTCATGTTTCGGCCTGTTTTCCTCCACCCTTTCTCTCACATTTTCCACCTTGGCACGCTTCTCGGCAAAAAAGTCCCTGGTTATCAAGAAAGCTAGCCACGGGATAACGTGGAGTATGGACTATAAAGGAGGAGTTTACTGGTTCCGCTCTGTGCATTCAGGCAGACAGGAATAATAATAGCATAGGACTCAATTGATCGACAAACTTCAATATCAAAACAATGCAAAGTTGAAATCGAATCAGTTTTTCTCCCAAGAACATTAATTAGATTGTTTTGAATGCTTTTGATGTACTTTGAACTTGTTTCATAGGAGAGAAAATGGAGGATGAGTGTTTAAAAATATGCCTCCTTTTTTCCATGGTGAAGCTTTAACCAGACCTGGTTATAGCCTTATATGAATGATGGACTAAAAGAATAATATATAATATTTGTGGTCTAAAATAGTGACGGATTGCAGACACAGCCACTCTAATTCTTTATATATATTTATTATTATTATTATTATTTTTATGGATTTTTATAGGTGATAACAGTATTATTTCTACACAAAAGATGGTCATTGGTAGAAAGCTAAGAAAATTCCCCATTATTAAACCATCCTAATCAACTGACAGCTGTCCAAAATAACGGTTTTTTGTTATTTCAACTGACCCATTTGAATTACCAGTTTAGCCTCACCTTCTTCACAGTACTATCATACTAATCAGTGGCAGTAATGTCTTTTCACGTTTCCCACTTCACATAGGTGAGTCTGAAAGGTTTGGACCTTCTTCTATATAATATCAGACATTCTCCTTGTATATAATAACAGACCTTCTCCCTGTAAGGAAGCTGCAGGGCAGGGAAAAAAACGATGGCAGAGAAGAGAGAATATTCAGAGAGGAGAAGAGAAAAATTTCGGAGAAGAAATTTTACTCATATATTCTTCTTGTTCCCCTCTATTAAAGTATTGTATTGTATTATAATCATGTGCAGATAGTAATAAAAGAAAAAAATACAATAATATTTCCAATCATTTCTTGTTAACCGAATTCCCCTTTTTACTGGTTGCTGGACACGTGATCACATAATCTTTTAGGCAACGTGGCGACGTGGTTGTTTTGTGATTCTTTTGGCTCTCTCCTCTAACAAGAGCTGGAGTAACAGCTGTGTTTGGGCTTCTGGAAGGAGTGAGGGAAATGGGCCCTTCAGCCCTTACACTCCCCTTCTCCCGCTTCTTGTTACCTTTTCTGTAAACAAATATCAGCCTTCATTTATGTTATCCTTTCTCGTGTTATCTGCATCTTTGGACGTGTGAAAGGTTAGTCATATTCTATGTTCATCTTCTCCTTTTTGGACCTCATCTCTCAACTTTTGGCTTTCTTCGTCTCTTTCGACTTATTCCTTCTATTTACATGTATTTTGTTTAATCGAACTCTGATTTTGTTTATACAGAGTGTTATCAAGGGTTGAAGATTTGGTGAACATTGAGTTTATCAAGTTACGTATTTTATACAACCCAAATTAAGTTTTTTATTTCGTGTGTGTATCTATGTGGTTTTGCTTCAAGTTTGTATTTTTATCTCATTAAACTGATTCTTCAACTATTTCCATCATGTATTAGACGGCAAAGAAATTTGATATAATCAAAGATATTGATGGAACAAGAGAAACGTTGATTTATGGTTTGTTGAATCATGGGATTCCAAACTACATATGGATATGATTCTTACATATCAAAAGGTAATCTAAAGTATCAATGCATGACTTAAATTTTGCTTAATGTATATCAAATCTTGATTATATATATACATAACATGATAAATGTTATGATGGTCAGGGTGATAATACCTGCAATGATTGAGAAGGAAGATACGGGTTTGGGAGGACAAGAGGCTCAAATAAAGGATATCATTGATGGAAAGTATTCTGTTGATTTGTTTGATTGGTAAAAAAGTATATTGTTGATTTCTTCAAAAGTATATATGTTCTTCCTTGATAGATATATTTGTTTATAATTATTTGCTGATGTAGTTTCTAATTTTCTACTTTTTAGATGTCATTGGTGTGGTGGACAATGTCAACAAGAAACCCCAAACAAAAAAATATTGTATTTGTCTTGAAGGATTTCAGGTTGGTTATATTATGTACGTTGTTTATATTTTATATTGCACCTTTAAGAAATTATGTTTATTATGTAATTAAGCTTTTGTTGTCATTTCCTTCATTAAGTTGTGTTGTAATCTGCTGCACTTTGAGGAGTTTGTATTGTCTAAAATTCATGGCACTTGAAATTATTCTTGAAATTGTAATAAATGTCTCTTGACCAGGTTAAATATATGTAACCGTTATACAGTGATTTTAACGTTGGGGTGAGGGCGGGGAGGGAGAGGAGTGTGAGTTAGTTAGAGCGTGAGGGCGGTGAGGGCGGGGAGGGAGAGGAGTGTGAGTTAGTTAGAGCGAGAGTTAGTTAAAGGTTAGTTAGAGTGAACGGTTAGTTAGTTAGAGGGTAGTTTAATTAAAGGGTGATAGTTAGTTAATTAATATTGATGGTTAGTTATTTAGAGGGTGGCTTAATTAGAAGGTGAGGGTTAGTTAGTTAATGGTGAATAGAGCTGTCAAAGAGGCCCTATATGGGTTGGGGCCAAAAAAGTCCACAGGGTCAAAAATGCCCCTTACTAAAAAAGTTTCTAGGGCTAAAAAGCCCCAAAGCCCTGTGGGTCAGGGCCAGCCCATGGGCTTTCTGTTTTACAAAAAAAATTAAATATCTAACAATAAATTGCATTTTTGCAGAGAAAAGGAACATTTATGATAAGTGTTATAACTTGAAAAATACATGTAAGCATACATGTAAGCATCTTTCTTTTACTTTAATAAATATTTTTACATAATTATTAATTAGAAAATAATAAATAGGATTTCATAT
>NW_014543246.1:185862-187293 GCF_000741045.1 Vigna radiata var. radiata | reverse complement strand
GCTTTTTTCTGACCCCCTACTTAAGGGGATTCTTAAAATAGGGCTTTTTCAATAGTGGGTTGAGGCTGACCTTGGGGCCATGGGTTAAAATGACACCTCTAATGGTGAGGGTTAGTTAATAAGACAAGAGGGCTAGTTAGTTAGAATGTGGGTTAATTAGAGGGTGAAGGTTAGTTAGTTAATGGTGAGGGTTAGTTAGTTAGACAATGAGGGTTAGTTAGTGTGTGGGTTGGGTTAGTTAATTACACAATGAGGGTTAGTTAGTTGGTGTGTAGGTTGGGTTAGGATTGGGTAAGGAGTTATGGTTGGGTTTGGATTAGGATTAGGGTTAAGGTAAGGGTTAGGTTTAGGGTTAGGGTTAGGGTTTGGTTTGGTTGGGTTGGGTTTAGGGTTAAGGTTATGGGTTATGGGTTAGGGTTATAGTTAGGACTTAAGGATAGGACTTAGGGTTTAGGGTTGGTTGGGTTCAGGTTAGGGTATGCGTTAGGGGTTAAGAGGGGTTAGGTTAGAGGTTAGGAGGGGTTAGAGGGGGTTAGGGTTAGGAGGGGTTAGGGGTTTGGAGGGTTACGTGTTAGGAGGACTTTGGGGTTAGGGGTTAGGAGGGGTTAAGGGTTTGGAAAGGTTAGGGGTTATGGGTTAGGAGGGGTTTGGAGTGGTTAAGGGTTAGGGGTTAGGAGGGTTAGGGGTTTGGAAGGGTTAGGGGTTAGGACTAGTTAACTCCGGTTAGTTAACCGCGATTAGTTAACCCCGGTTAGTTAACCGTGGTTAGTTAATCCCAGTTAGTTAACTGTGTTTAGTTAACCACAGTTAGTTACTGCCTTTAGTTAACCCCGATTAGTTAACCGCGATTAGTTAACCACGATTAGTTAACCGCAGTTAGTTAATTACAATTAGTTAACCGTGGTTAGGTAACCCCGGTTAGTTAATCCCTAACCCTAAACACTAAACCCTAAATCGTAAAGCCTAAATCCTAAACCCTAATCCATAATCCCTACTCCCTAAACCCTTAATCCTAAACCCTTAACCCTAAACCCTAAATCCTAATCCCTAATCCCTAAACCATTAACCCTAAACCCTTAACCCAAAACCCTAAACCGTAAACCCTAAACCCTAAACCATAAACCCTAAACCTTAAACCCTAAACCCTAAATCCTAAACCGTAAAGCCTAAACCCTAATCCCTATTCCCTAAATCCTTAACCCTAAATCCTTAATCCTTAACCCTTAACCCTTAACCCTAAACCCTAAACCGTAAAGCCTAAACCATAATCCCTAATCCCTAAATCCTTAACCCTTAACCCTAAACCCTAAACCCTAAACCCTTAACCCTAAACCCTAAACCCTAATCCCTAAACCCTAACCTCTAAATCCTAAACCGTAAAGCCTAATCCTTATTCCCTAAACCCTTAACCCTAAACCCTTAACCCTAAAC
>NW_014543246.1:0-185367 GCF_000741045.1 Vigna radiata var. radiata | reverse complement strand
CGTAAACCGTAAATCATAAATCGTAAGCCAAAAACCCTAATCCCTAAACTCTAAACCGCAAACACTAAACAATAAATCCTAAACCTTAATCCCTTAACCCAAAACCTTTAATCCTAGACTATAAACCTTAAAGCAGAAACCATAAACCCTAATCCGTAATCCTTTAACCCTTAACCCTAAACCCAAAACCCTAATCCCTAAACACTAATTCCTAATCCCTAAACACTAATCCCTAAACCCTAAACCCTTAACCCTAAACCCTAAACCCTAAACCATAAACCCTAAACCCTAAACCCCAAACCCTACACCCTACACCCTACACCCTACACCCTACACCCTACACCCTAAACCCTAAACCTTAAACCCTAAACCATAAACTCTAAACCCTAAATCCTAAACCCTAAACCCTAAACTGTAATCCCTAATCCCTAAACCCTAAACCCTAAACCCTAAACCCTTAACCCTTAACCCTAAACCCTAATCCATAATCCCTAAACCCTAAACCTTAATCCCTAAACCCTAATCCCTAAACCCTAATATGTAAACCCTAAACCCTAACCTCTAAATCCTAAACCGTAAAGCCGAAACCCTAAACCCTAATCCTTATTCCCTAAACCCTTAACCCTAAACCCTTAACCCTAAACTCTTAACCCTTAACCCTAAACCCTAAACCCTTAACCTTAAACCGTAAACCGTAAATCATAAATCCTAAGCCAAAAACCCTGATCCCTAAACTCTAAACCGCAAACACTAAACCATAAATCCTAAACCCTAATCCCTTAACGCAAAACCTTTAACCCTAAACCGTAAACCTTAAACCAGAAACCATAAACCCTAATCCGTAATCCTTTAATCCTAACCCAAAACCCTAAACCATAAACTTAAACTCTAAACCCTAAACCATAAACCATAAACCTCAAACCCTAAACCCTAAACCCTAACACAAACCCTAAACCGTAAACCCTAAACCCTAATCCCTTAACCCAAAACCCTTAACCCAAAACCATAAATCCTAAACCCTAAACCATAAACCATAAACCCTAAACCCTAAACCCTAAATCGTATACCCTAAACCGTATACCCTAAACCACAAACTGTAAACCCTTAACCCAAAACCCTAAACCCAAAACCCTAAACCCTAAACCATAAAGCCTAAACCCTAAACTCTAATACCATATCCTTAATCCCTAAACCTTTAACCCTTAACCTTAAACCCTAAACCCTAAACCATAAACCATAAACCATCAATCATAAACCATAAACCCTAAACCGTAAACGCTAAACCTTAATCCCTTAACCTAAAACCCTAAACCCTAAACCGTAAACCATAAACCATAAACCATAAACCCTAATCACTAATCCGTTAACCCTAAACCCTTAACCCAAAACCCTAAACCACAAACCCTAAACCTTAAACCATAAACCTTAAACTCTAAACCCCAAAACATAAACCCTAAACCTTAAACTCTAAACCCTAAACTACAAACCCTAAACCGTAAACCCTAAACCCTAATCCCTTAACGCAAAACCCTTAACCCAAAACCATAAACCCAAAAGCCTAAACCACAAACCATAAACCCTAAACCCTAAACTCTAAACCCTAACCTATACTCTAACCTAAACCCTAAACCCCAAACCCTAACCCTAAACCCTAACCCTAAACTCTAAACCCTAAACCCTAACCCTAACCCTAACCTAAACACTGTACCCTAAATCTTAAACATTAAACCATAAACCCTGAACCCTAGCCTTAAACTCTAACCCCTAACCCATAACCCATAACCCCAAACCCCAAACCCCTAACCCTAAACCCTAATTCTAAAAACTAAACCCTAAACCCTAACCTTAAAACTAACTTCAACCCTAATCCATAAACCCTTAATCCTAAACCATAAACCCTAAATCCAAACTCTAAACACCCTAAACTCTAAACCCTAATCCCTAAACCCTAAAATACTAACCCTAAACCCTAATCCTCAACCCTAAAATACTAACCCTAAACCCTAAAATACTAACCCTAAACCCTAAAATAGAAACACTAACCCTAAACCTTAACACGAAACCCTAACCCTAAACCCTAACCCTAATCCTAACCCCAAACCATAGAACACTTACCCTAAACCCTAACCCTAACCTTAACCCTAAACCTTAAACCCTAACCCTAAACTCTAAACCCTAACCCTGAACTCTAAACCCTAACCCTACACTTTAAACCCTAAACCCTAAACCCCAAACCCTAAACCCCAAATCATAAACCCTAAACCCTAACCCCAACTCTAGCCCTAAACCCTAAACCATACACCCTTACCCAAACCATAAACCCTAATTGTAACCCTAAACACTAAACCCTAACATAAACCTCAACCCTAAACCCCAAACACTAACCCTAAACCCTAAACCCTACATTCTAACCCTAACCCTAACTTTAACCCTAAACCTTAAACATTATACCCTTAACTCTAACCTTAACCATAACCCTTTATAATTCTAACCCTAATTTTAAACTCTAACCTTAAACCTTAAACCCAAAAACCCTAAACTCTAACCCTAAACCCTAATCCTAAATCCTAATCATAAACCTTAAACCCTAAACTCTAAACCCTAAACCCTTAACCCTAAATCTTAAACTCTAAAACCTAAACCCTAACCTAAACTCTAACTCTAACCCTAAATCCTAAACCCTAAAATCTAAACCCTAACCCTAAACCCTAACTCTAACCATAAATCCTAAATCCTAACCCTAAACCATAAATCCTAAACTCTAAACCCCTCTATGATTATACCAAAAAATTCAATTGTTGATTGTGTGAAACTATATCACTTTTGATGACTAAGGTTGCCATACAGTATACCTTTTTCTATATAAGTGTTGACATTGCACAACGCTAGCTCCCTGATAACATGGAATAAAGGGTGGTTAAAAGTTTTGTTTCTATTATGTGGTGCTAGGAACTTACTGTGTTTCATTACTTACCTTGCAGGCACTGATATACTTAATTTAACAGCTGTTGCACAACCAGCCAAGTTTCATGCATTGTCTGGTTTCTTTTTTTTCTACAATAGGCTAAATTTGAGCCCAAGAACCAACTTAACAATGGTTTGGGAGTCAGCCAAACAAATATGTTTACATGTATGGTCTGGTTTTAGCATTGATTCTAATAATCCAGATTATGCTGGACAATTTTGTTTCCAAGTGGCTTATATGGCATCATTGATTGACTATGGTCTCTGTTTTGGGATGTTGAAATGGTATTTGGCCCAGGTGACATTTCGTGGACTTTAGGAGCTACATTAATTGAAGAGAAATTTTTGTGGTTAAACAGTACAAGCTACGAAGCCCATGTTATTATTTCAACTTTAAGGAATTTCAAGGTAACGTCTTCTCTTACTGTACTATTACTCGTATTACTTTCATTGATTGTTTATTGTAGTCAAATTAAGCTACCAATGCCAAGCAGACGGGATTCTGCTCCTGGCTCACCTTTGCCATCCTATACTCCCTGTAAGACGTCGATCTAACTAATAATATTTCGGCATTTTTTGTCAGTCTTTGCATAATTCAGTTTTAAAGAATGACATGACGTTGAAAAATGTATCAGTAATAAATAATGCATCTGATTTAGCAATTGATACTGGCATAGTTAATTAACCATTAACTAACTATAATTAACTAACCATAACTAACCAACCATAATTAACTAATCATAATTAACTAATCTAGTTAACTAATAGTAGGTGAGTGTGAAAGGTTTGGACATTCTCCTTCTATATAATATCAGACATTCTCCTTCTATATAATATCAGACCTTCTCCTGCTTCTTGTTCTTCTTTTTTTACCTTTTCTGTAAACAAATATCAGCCTTCATTTGTGTTATCTCTTTTCATGTTATCTGCATCTTTGGACGTGTGAAAGGTTAGTCATCTGTATGTACTTTTCCTTCTTTGTCCATTTTTTCGCTTTCTATGTTCATCTTTTTCTCCTTTTTGGAGCTCATCTCTCAACCTTTGGCTTTCTTCGTCTATTTTGACTTATTCCTTCCATTTACATGTATAGAACTGAGAAACTTGACTTCTCCTACTTTGTTTAATCCAATTCTGTTTTTGTTTATACAGATATCAATGGTTAAAGATTTGGTGAACATTGAGTTTATCAAGTTACGCATTTTATATAACCCAACTTAAGATTTTATTTCGTGTGTGTATCTTGTGTATCTTTGTGGGTTTGGCTTCAAGTTTGTATTTTTATCTCATTAAACTGATTCTTCAACTATTTCCATCATGTATTAGACGACAAAGAATTTTGACAAGATCAAGGATATTGATGGAACAAGAGAAACGTTGACTCTAGTGAGAATTATTGATTTATGGTTTTTTGAATCATGGGATTCCAAACTACATATGGAGATGATTCTTACATATCAAAATGTAATCTAAAGTATCAAATGACTTAAATTTTGGTTAATGTATATCAAATCTTCATTATATATATACATAACATGATAAATGTTATGATGGACAGGATGATGATACCTGCAATGATTGAGAAGGAAGATATGGGTTTGGGAGGACAAGAGGCTCAAATAAAGGATATCATTGATGGAAAGTACTCTGTTGATTTGTTTGATTGATAAAAAAGTATATTGTTGATTTCTTCAAAAGCATATATGTTCTCTTGATAGATATATTTGTTTATAATTATTTGCTGATGTAATTTATAATTTTCTACTTTTTAGATGTCATTGGTGTGATGGACAATAGGTTGGTAATATTATGTAAGTTGTTTATATTTTACATTGCACCTTTAAGAAATTATGTTTATTATGTAATTAAGTTTTTTTTTGTCATTTCCTTCATTAAGTTGTGTTGTAATCTGCTGCACTTTGAGGAATTTGTGTCGTGTAAAATTCATGACTTCTTAAAATTATTTTTGAAATTGTAATAAGTATTTCTTGACCAGGTTAAATGTATGTAACCGTTATATAATATATATTGATTTTTGTATCTAAATGTTCCACGCACTGGTAATTGAATAATTACTTAAGGAAATTTACAAATTAAAGAAACAGAGTTTTAGTAATTTTAATTTTATTTCAGTTAAAGGCTGAAATAAATAATATTTTATTTAGTTTCGTAGATTATCAAATATTAATTTTTTATAGACAATATTTATAGAATTTATAATTATCTAATTCGTCAGTGTAAATATTTGTACATTTTTGAGCAAAAAATATTATTGTGATTAAGATTTTTAACACGGTTATTATCCGATGGAATGAATTATCATATAAAAAAGTTAATGTTTGTATAACCTTATATTTTCATTAATAATTAATCGATCATAGTTATCTAATATTTATATAAAATAAATAATAATTAATGTGGTTTTATTTTTTTTATGGGATATTCTCTCTTGATAGCTGGTACTACTAGTAAGAAGCATCTTTCTTAAAATACGGTTCATGTTAAAGTATATATGTTTTTAGGAATAACTACTTTGAATTGGAATCTTAATATTTAAACAACGAATAAAACTATTCGAGCCATACTTGACTACTACAAATAATAAAATTATTCTTATCTACTTTTAACATCTTTTCACTCCCGAGGACTCTTCTAGTTTTTTGTCCACTCATTTTTTGTCAACACCTGCGAAATCCCCTAACCTATCGTATATTCGTATCCTTTTATCTTTCCTTTTCTTCGCAGCTTTCTGCAATTGCTTCTTAGGGTTTGTCCGAGGCAACGTATTTTCAACTGTATGCGGTACATTTTCGTTTCCACTTCCAATTCTAATTGATCCGCGATTGATCACGGGAAAAGAAGGAAACAACACGTATTTTGCTGTGGGATTTGATATGCATTGTTTTTTATTAAATGGGGCGGTGTAAAATATGTTTTTATTGCGAAAGTCTATTTTGTACAATAGTTTGTTTGTATATATTTTTTATTAGATAATAAACATAAACATTGAGTAATTTTTGACCGAGACAGATAGTATCATTATTTTTTTATTTTGAGAAATATAATGATCAAATGCCTTTTTATGGTGATTGTGCCTGTGAACCTCGTTTGGACCGTTTTCTCAGTTTTTGAAGATGTTGCGCATGTGTGATTTTTGGGAGTAACTTGTCTGTGATAGCATTGTTGAGGAGCGCTCGTTATTGAAAGTCTGTGTTGCTCTTGTTACCTCTGCTTTTGGATCTCTCGTTTGCTGATAAGATAACTACTATGGAATTCGATAATAATATATGAAAGGAGAAGGTGTGGTATAGCCGTGGAGCAACCTAAAGCTTCACCCACCCTTAACGTGATAGTAAGGAACAGCACGGAATTGATAGACATGCGTACTCTATACCCAACCGTCGCTGCTCCTCTTTCTCTTTCAAACTTTTCCCTTAGGACCAATTTCCTTGTTCGATGCAGTAACCTTCACTCGCAAGCGCAACTCGACACGCGCAAGGTGACCACTTCTTTCTCAATCTTCCATTTACAGCATTCCACACTTTCTTCTCTTTAAGGGCACAATAACAGTTTAATGCTCGGTCAATTTCAAATGCATAATTTTTAGTTTAGCGCATATCTTTTCATGTTCATTACTATCTTAATTAAAAAAGAAAATTGCAGTTAGTTCTTTCAGTGAAGGAAAAGCTTGAAAAAGAACACCATAGCCTCCCTGTTGGAAGAAATGGAAGGGATGACGAAGATATGATACTGTGGTTTCTCAAAGATCGCAAGTTTTCTGTTGAAGATGCTATTTCCAAGTTGACTAAAGCGATTGTATCCTTCTCATGATTGTATCAATGTCCAATTTTATTCATAAGGCATCACCACCGTTGTTTGAGGAGTGGGGAGATAAGCGAATTTGACAAATTTTATTTTCTACTTGCATGTGTAATTTGATCTGTCCGAAAATGAACCTTGTTGACGTGTTCAATGTGGACTGTAAACTTGGGTTTTGCTCTGATGTCTTTTGACCATGGTGTGCTTTCAGCAATTAAGGTCCAAGTTCTTGAGTTTGGCTAACGCTCCAGCCAGGTTGACACGCCATGGCGATGGATGTATACCTGTAAAAGACGCTCATACTTTCCGGTCATTAAGGAACCTACTGTGTCAATAAGCAATCCTTTGTCAACACCCACCAGGGTGAAATCCAAGTCAAAAGGTCACCTCGAACATGTCAATTAGATCCATTTTCGATATATCTGAACTAATCTTGTTCGTATTAATGGGATTAATTTTCTTTCAAATTTATGCCTACTACTCATCTTGTTGCTTTGCTTTCTACTCTATAAGAAATGGCGTCAAGATTTTGAGGTGTCTAAATTGACCGATGAAACTGTTAAAGATGCTGCTCAAACTGGAAAAGGATATGTACACGACTTTCTAGATATTAATGATAGACCTGTGCTTGTGGTGGTTGGATCAAAGCATATTCCTATGGTAAGAGTACAAGTGGTAGTTGTTAGTATTTTATTGTGCTTATTGCTTTATATTTCTTTTTATTTTTATATTCCATGAAATGAAACCGATTCGAGAAAATGTTAATACTGGCATGAAGCGAAAATTTGATTTGCGGTGAAAGATATGTTTCAATTTTCTGAGGATAATAATTAAGAGTTTGACTTTGGTACTCTGATTTGCATTTGAACACCTATTTAGTTTAGAACGCTAATGACCATAGAGACAGGGACTGATTTTGCAAATTCTCTGGAATGTGGGAAATGAGTAAAACAAACACACTCCCTAACCTCAACAACTTCCCCGCCATGCTTCCCCTCTTTCTGCTTCTAGCACCTCATCACTTGCAATTGATACTTCTACTCTGTATCATAGATGTTAAATTTGGGGAATTAATGTGATTGCCTAATTTGGTACAAATTTCTGGTTGTAAGTATATGCAGCTTGATGTCACTGGAATAACTGAGGTCAACTTTTGTCAATTATCTCACTTTCTGCATTACATATTACATACTGTACTTTATTTTTTTATATATACCTCAGATATAACCTGCAGCCTCGTGACCTTTGGATAACTATTTGTTACAATGTGGACAAATAATTATGTCACAGGCACTGGACCCTGCAGATGATGAAAGGCTGTGCGTTTTCTTAATTGAGAAGGCATTGAGTAAGCTTCCAACTGGGAAAGAAAAACTACTTGGAATAGTTGATCTCAGAGGCTTCAGAACAGAAAATGCTGATCTTAAATTCTTGACTTTCTTGGTAATAGTTTTTAATATCTGCCAAACATAATTCAGTTAAGAAGTCTGAATCATCATCAACTAATGTAGTTTGAACTGTAGGGCCTCACTAGAAAGAAATTGTGCAAAGAGCAGCACAACAGCTAATATATTTCTTTATTTTTTGCAGTTTGATGTATTTTATTATTACTATCCGAAGCGGTTGGATCAAGTACTATTTGTGGATGCACCTTTTGTTTTTAAGCCAATTTGGCAGCTAGCCAAGCCCTTGTTAAAATCATATGCTTCCCTGGTAAGTGTTTCTTGTCTTGTATGCCTGTTTTTAATATGAAAAGAGTTGTTTTTCCCTTTATGTTTAAGGGTTGAGTGCTTGAGATGCCTTGAATTTTCTGAAGGGTTACCCCGTAGTATAACCTGACCCTATGTGTTACTCAAAATTTGAGGGGGAAAAAAACGAGTTATCTGGTGGAAACTGTGGGCTTGGACCAATAGGGTTTGTGGTGGACCTTACTCATTTTTTTGAATTTCTTTGGAATGTGAACTGATTTACTGGGTCCTAAGATAACATAAAAATTAATGTTGTTCATTGTAATTTGATCTAGTGGTTGTAGCTGACCATGCATTTCACCTTCTGAACGAGGTTGAGGGCTCGTGTCTTAGACCCTTCCCTTTAGGTTCAGTCAGTTCCGTGTGATTTTCGCCAGGGGTGTAGTGACAAAGTGGTAGGTGATTGGATAGAGTTGCTGGATTAGCGACCAGGAACATTGCCTCCCGAGAATAATGAGAGAAAAGAGATGAATGATACTTTCTGTTCATTCGTCATAATTCATTACGGCGGGTTATATATAAGGGAAAATAACCAAAAGCATAACAAAAAGTAAAGCAATGCAATAGCAAATGCGTAACAGAAAATAGAGGAATGTAATAACAAACATAACAATAGCCCATAGCGGATTGACACCACAGCACTAAATATCTTGGCCAGATTTGAGGAATCTTCAGTGCATATAGGTATCCCAATCTAAGGGATGTTTATTGCTGTGTTGAGGCTTGATATCCTCCTCAGTAATAGGTACTGGGCTGCTGCGGTTCATAGCACATCCAGGAGTTCCCTCGTTTCTTTGGGATTACGATCGTGTAATTGACTTTAGGTTGTGATTAAGTCAACTAGCTGAATGTAATTGGGCTTACGTGATATGGGATGTAAGATTCTTGGCTCATATTTTTAAGTTGAACAAACCATAATGATTAATTTCAGCACTATTTGGCGTTAGATATCAACTCTTTGTGCTGCTCCATCTTCATTTTCATCTAATTCTTCTGCTGTCTCCCCCCCCCCCCCCCTTTTATTTTACAGGTAAGATTTTGCTCTGCAGAAACTGTTAGGAAGGAATATTTTACAGAAGAAACTTTGCCACCAAACTTCAGAGATTGAAAATTGGATGGAATAAAAAATTGCAGCAAAAGTTGCAAACACATTCGTATTAAGCGCGTTTATCTTGGGACTTAGAAGGAGCAACAGCAACACAACATTTATTTCGTCAAAAACTTAGAAGAGCTAAAGGAAGGAATTTGATAAAAGCAGTGCTGATATAGGCACCCTTAATGTTAAAAGCTTAAAGGAGCTAAAGAAAGGAATGTAAGGAAAACAGTGCTGATATAGGCACCATATCCTATTTCGCTTCCGTGATATGTAGGAATGAGACCCCAAAAAAAAAAAAAATCGTTTTCAGTTAATTACTTCCGTTTTGGAATTTTGTCATATGTTCTGACTAATTTCTGTTGTACAAGCGGTACAAACGTGTGTTTTAAATGCATATCAATTTTTTTTTGGGTCATTTCAATACTTCTAAATATTGGACGTAACCCGTCATCCGATGGTATAATTGTGTAGTATAATATTGAGTCCGAAAGAAATAAAAGAGAGGGGAAAGACATCTAATTTAAAAGTCTCTCTTTTCCATTTTCCTGTCAATAATTTATAGATTTTTTAGAGGAATTACTCGCAAAACTTCTAAAATTGGCCAATTAAGAAAATATCTCACTTAAATAAAATTACATTTATGCTTTACTGATCAGACATTATAAACAACGATACTAGCAATGCATTTAAATAGTATTGGATATAAAATTGTCCAAATCATACAATATCGAGGATTGAGAAGAGGAATTACCTTAATATTAAAAGGCAGATAAAGAAGCTCTTGATCACAATAAGATCAATAATAAAGGGAGGAAATCTTGACAATACTCACTACTGTGTGCTAGGAAAACAATCTCGAAGTGCCTTCCCTACGCGCCTAATGCTTTGAGTTTGAGGAAAGTGGTCCACTGAACTGGTTTATGATTTGTTTCTCCAAAGACAAGATGCCGAGGTAACTTTTTCCCGTAGGTGAGGAAGGTTCCACCAATAGCTACAGCTTTCAGCTTTAGATGAGATTGTTAGTAGATAATGATAGTTATTTTCCTGATTTTTAGGAGTTAGTTCACATTTTTTTATTTTCCATTACTGCGTGAGTTTTTATCATGGTTGTTAATATATGTCTATTTAAGGGCTTATTTACTAATCAATAAACAAGCAAGAGAGTTCCTCTCAATTATTCTCTATTTTTCATCAAATTCATATCACTTTTACTGTAATACCAGAGCTCGATTATTCATAAGAGAGAGTGACATAGAGAATAAAACTGTAGCTTTATCCCGAGTTGCAGCAGCAAACTTGGAAGGGAACTGCAGTAGCACATGTCAATGAGTTTAGATAATTTTGTGCAACCAGTTATTCCTCGTTTTATATTCTCTATTTTTCATAAAGTTAATGTCACTTTTACATTCACTACCGCTGTTGCTTGTCATCACTGAAATTCAAACCTGCTGAAGAACTAAATTCTCCATCTAGACGCTGCATATTGGTAGAAGCCAGTGAAAAAACAAAGGTTTTAGCTGAATTGTTGAACTAAGCTAAACATACGTGGTTCCCAACTACCAAAACTAACAAACTAAATCATAGTTCGAATGTTCCAAAAATTTAGTACAAATAAAGAAACCAAATATGGAAGAAATATTTTAAAAATTAGAATTACTTAAAGTACAAACGAACACTAATTTTATTATATAAAATTCTATCACGTATAACAATTGACAAAGAGACTACTTTTGTAACTGTTTTTCTGAATAGAAATCATTCTTATATCTTACTTTAGAGTATACTTTAGAATCATAACACATTAATTCTAATATATAACTCTTTATATATTTCACTGTTCAATTCCACTATCATCAGAAAATCCATATGTAACAAAATAAACTATTTTTCAATAACCAACTTCTTAAGTATACTCGCTAAAACACGAAACGTATACACTTAATATTGTATAATAGTACATCTTTTCAGCTAGTTTTCTTTACAAGCTGTGTAGCTGTTTCTTGTCTTTTATTTGCCTAGTTTTTCACCCTTTCTTATCCAAACCCTGGCGCTGAAGACAAATAATTCTGATTGATATTGAAATCTGCAACTCGGTATACAATCACTAGAAATCAGAATCAGAAGAAGAACAAAACAATTGTCACAAAAGTCAACGGCTAAGAGCCTTGATAAAATGACAGAAGAGTTATATTGAGAAAAGGAGGAAGGAAATAGCAAGAGAGAAGGGGAAAGGAAAGGAGAATGAAGAAGGGAATAACACTACTAACCATAACAGTGATCGCGATATGTTTGGCTACGGTTAGCAGTGCGCCGGAGTCCCCACCGTACACTGTGGTACACTCGCAGTCCGATTTCGAGATCAGGCTCTATGGAACCTCCGTTTGGATGTCTGCTCCCGCTCTCGACATTTCCTTCGAGAAAGCCTCCTGGGACGGTTTTCACAGGTAATTCTTCTTATCCCTCACAATAACTAACTAACTAACTAATTAACCCGATTATACCATCTCCTAGGTTGTTCCAGTTTACTGAAGGCGCCAATCTCAATTTCTCACGAATCCCAATGACCGTTCCCGTCTTGACCACCACCGTCCCCGGAGCCGGTCCCCTCCAGTCCCAAGGCTACTACGTTAGTTTATACTTACCCGTTAAGTTCCAAGGAAACCCACCACTGCCGCTTCCAGAACTCAATATCAGGCCCTATGAATTCACCACCCACTGCGTTGCGGTTAGAAAGTTCTCTGGATTCGCCAATGATGAGAGGATTGTCAAGGAGGCGGAAAAGCTTGCCACCAGCCTCAGTCGCTCTCCCTGGGCGCAGTCCAAGACTCGCCGTGGTTACTCGATCGCGCAGTACAATACTCCCATCCGAATTGTGAATCGCAAAAATGAGGTCTGGGTGGACATTGATGCTCCTCAATTAGGCTGTGAATCGGTTGGGATTTCCACGTATTGATAGAAGGAGTATGGAAGAATGGTTCGGTACTTGTGAAAGTGTTCTTGCCTGCTTCTTGTACAGGTCTGTCTATGTTCATATTGTTTAACTGTCATGAAATATAGACTTGTGTTGTTTCTTGAAATAATAGGATCGCGTGAGATTTTTCACACTATCATGTCTATGGAAAACAGATAGACTTCCTTGCACTGTGTCAGTTATGTTATGATGGGATCTGTAGAAGAAAAATGTCACTTTCTTTTCTCTTTCAACTAATCAATTGTTAAACTTAGTGACAGTGATTATTGGAGGAGTGTCGGAAAAGATGAGAAATTGGGGTAATAGCTTATGAGCACTAGCTACCTATTAAATGATTGGTGGTTATCATATCCCATCAGTATAAGGAATAGATTCTTTAAAGATAAGAATTAGTTAGAGTAGTCCTTTGAGAAATAGGAAGATCGTGGACCAAAGGTAAGAAGCAAGAGATAACATGCAAACACTTCACCTTTTAAGTATAAGACCATAACCGAGTCTGACATTATAAACAGACAACAAGCTAAAGGGAACAATGACTCAACATTAATGCTTTTACTTAGATCTTGCAAATATAAGAGACTTTGATCAGAACACAAGTGATTGTTTGTTCTAGATGCATTATTTTTGTCTTGCTAGCAAATTGAATGTTTTAAGTTGTGGTTGTGATTGTTTTGGCAATTCAGTTTGCAATCATGCAATGTGTTTCACAGTTTTAAACCTTGTCTGTTGTCAAGCAAAGTTATGTGAGAACCACAAATGAAAGGAGATACTCTGTAATTATTAGAACATAAAGGGACAATCTTGGTTGAGTTTGTTTAGGATTTTAGCTTAGAGAACATTGGAAATTCATAACGTTTTTATTTTTACACTTTATAAACTAACTTGAATCAAGACTTGCTATATAACTAATTCTAGTCATTGAAAACAAGTTAGGTTGCATGGATTGATTTTTCTACTTGTTTTTTTATCTTCCACACTGTCACTTTTAGCTTAGAAATTCAATGCTGTCAAACTGGTGCTATCTAAAGAAATTAATTTAGACCAAGAAGTTGGTTTGGGTTGAGGCATTAAGATTAACATATCGAGTCACAACTTTTCATGATCCATTTTAAGGACTTTTTCCTAAACTTCAGCCCAGGGTCTGCAACCAGCCATTGTGGAGGCACTTTCTGTATCATATGCATTTGTCAAGTTGTCTAAAATAAGTATAGCAGTGTCTGCAAGGTTACTAGCAGACATTACATAAACAGAACCTGTAACAACCATTCCTTCTTCATGTTTTAGACTGATACACCTCTACCATAAAAAAAGTGCACTCTGTATCTTAATCTTAATCATCAGAGGTAATATAGTCACACTTACAGATACCAACATTTCAGAGATTTACATTTGTTTGGTATCGAATTTTCAAAGATAGAGGATTCAAGTATTCATTCTGATGACTTTAGAAGGAACAGTTTTGGGCCACGGATTAGAAGATGAAAGTAACATAAAGCCACCAAACCAAACTGCTCATTTCTTTGTTCAGTGATTGCTTGCTTCATCTAACATTTTCTGTGCTGAAATTGCTATTGTATTTTTCAATTAAAACGTAAGAAATTATTAAAAGCACAATGGAAACAAAAATGAACTAACTGGGCAAATTAAAACTTAAACTTAAGAGAAAAGTCAAATTTAAAATATTAGTTCATTAGGTCAAAACTTAAATAATACGTCAAGTGATTAATCTTACTCAATGTAAAATTCTTAATAGGGACAGTTTATTGCTCAAAAACCAGAACAAGTACTTATTTCCAGTGTTGTTAGAAGGCTCCAGAACCTCTTTTACTCCAGTTTTATTGCAATATGAATGCGACAATGTTTGTAAGTTCGCTTTTTTACGCTACCTACGTATGACACTCGGAGTGCAATATGACATTTTCATTTTATTTTAAACTGAGATTGTTACGACAAAAAAAAAAAAAAACAGGTTATAAATGGTTCATAGACTAAATACGCAAGATTTTATTTCAAAATAAATCACACTTTTAAATGTGTTCAAATTTTCCAGTCTTTTTTTTTTTTTTGGAAAATCAATGTTCCAAAGTAATATTTTTGATAAAATAGATATAAAATCTATCAGTATCAAAGGTGAGGTGGTTCTCTCCAATTTGAGAAAAATAAATATTATACCCTTTTTTTTTATGTCATTGACGTGTTCTCCCGAATAATATATATCTTTCCTTTCTCTTTATTGTTTTTCATTTTCCCAACAATCGATTAAACAATTATCTACTCATTTCCTTTTATTTGTCTTTCTTTCTTGAACCAAACAAAACATTAATCATATACAAATAAAATGTGTTCAAAATTTCCTGTATAATTGGTGAATGTCCAAAGTCTTAAAAATAAGAAAAAAAAATGAATTAATTGAGCTCAGATGGAGGCGACTCCTAAATTTCTTTTGCTTATGTGATAAGACAGATAAACAAATGAACAAAGAAAATTAATAAATCAGGTAAATTTTAATTCAGATTTCGATAAATTAGACAAAAATATTTCCTGAACATATAACGTGTTGAAAATTTATTTAAAAATAATATTTATCTATGATCTATTTTCCAACAAAATTATTAAAATTATTCATTCACAACTTTTTCATGAATATTTGGTCAATATAAAAAGAAAAACAACATTACTTCAAGTTCTACAATTATTAGTGTCAGACATTTCAATTTTCTCTTAGATATATTCATAAAATTAAATTATTTACATCCATCCATTGTAGCATCAGCCACTTTCACGAGAAAAAGTGACTATCTAGTTAATAAACTTTATTATAAACTAGTAATCAATAAAAGTGGTTATGTGTTTATTATCTTTATTAGTCTTTTTTTATTGTTATAGAGAATTATATTAATTTAAAAGACGATAAATTTAATAAATAATCATTGAAGATAAATAGTAAAATAATTATTTTAATTTTAAAAATAATTTAATTAAGTAAAAGATCACTAAAAAGATAAAAGTTAAAAGATAGTTATTTTAGTTTACAAATTTTAAAATATAATTATTTGAGGAGTAAAATTGAAAAAAAATCGTGTATAAAAAAAAATTCTTCTTTAATAATATAGATCATAAAAGATATATATTCCTATTAGTTTTACATTTTATAATTTTATTATTTTTTATTTTCAAAGGTATAATTTTACAATGGCAGATAATATATTTGTAAAATCTTAAAATATATATTTTTTAAATTAAAAATTAAGATTTAATTATGAAAGTTTGTTGAATTATTGTTGTTTCATTATCTTGGATTTTAAAAATATAACAGAAAAGTATTCTTTTAGTTATTAAATAAATTGAATATATATATATATATATATATATATATAATAAACTATTGATAAACCCTTGAATTAAAGGCGCATACTAACTCGGGCGCTAATATAAGTGTGCAAAATGATTTATGAATGATAATTGAATTTAGGTTTGGTTGAATCTTTAATTTATTTGATAATATATTTTATGTGGTGTATGTGTTTATGTGAAAGGATATATATTAAAGAAAAAATAGGTGTTGGTATTTTGGCTTGTTTTGCTCTTCAAATGGCCTTGGAACACTTTTTCTAGAGACACTACAAAAATGAAGAAGAAATGTGCAAGAAGATAATTACTTACGGAAATTTACAAATCAAAGAAAAAGATTTTAGTCATTTTAATTTTATTTCAATTAATGGCTTAAATTAACAATATTTTATTTTAGTTTCATAGATTATCAAAGTTATATTATTAATTTTTTTATAGACATAATATTTATAGAGTTTATAACTATACAACGTTGTTAGTGTAAATTTTGTATATTCTTGACTAATACAAAAATATTGTGATTAAGATTTTTAAGACGATTATTATCCGATTGAATGAAGTATCATATAAAAAAAATTAATGTTTGTGTAAGCTTATATCTAATATTTATATAAAATAAATACCAATTAATGAAACGATTGATGTGGTTTTATTTTATTTTTTTATGGTATATTCTCACTTGATAACTGGTACTACTAGTTAGAAGCATCTTTCTTAAAGTACGGTTCATGTTAAACTATACATTTTTTTAGTAATATCTACTTTGAATTGGAATCTTAATATTTAAATAACACATTACACATCTGACTAAAACGATTCAAGCCATACTTGACTACTACAAATAATAAAATTATTCTTAT
Organism: Vigna radiata var. radiata; assembly: GCF_000741045.1. NCBI lineage: Eukaryota > Viridiplantae > Streptophyta > Magnoliopsida > Fabales > Fabaceae > Vigna > Vigna radiata. Next base: position 168,561 of record NW_014543246.1, on the reverse strand, counting down.
CCACTTTTAACATCTTTTCACTCCCCAGGACTCTTCTAGTTTTTTGTCCACTCATTTTTTTAATAAAAATAAAATCAAAGACAAAAAGTAAACCCCCTAAAATAACCCTTTAAATGGTCTGTTTTGTAAATGAAATCTTATTTCTAATCCAAATTAATTTATATACTTTTGTAAAAGTGGGTATATTTTACTCGTTCCACTTTTGTATTTTGCAACAAACTCTATTATTTGCGAGCAGAAAATATTTTCACTAAGCCATAATTAGTAACATACGTAAACAGCTAAAGAAACCGCTAATTTATCATTGGATTATTTTTACACCATCGCATGTTATTTTTTAGTAAGCACAAAAATCAATTTAAGTTTTTCTGAAATTAAAATCAATTTTGAATTTAAACTATCTTTTTTTTTAACATAAGTTCTATATTATACGAAATAAAATATTATTTTACTGTTGTTTTTTTCGATAAATTATGTATACTCTTTGATCTACATGAAAGATAAAGATAATTAATTAATTAATGTAATTTGTAGGTTGGGCCTACACCTATATGAATAAACAATTTTCTCACGGATGGTAAGGTAACTCAACTGTTACGTCTTTCAGCTCTCTCTTTCTCTCTCTCATTTTCTCATTTTCGTTCTCGTTCACTCGTGTACCCTTCTCCCTCTCCGATCCGAAACCCCATCGCCTCTAACTCTCTCAGATCTCTCTTTCTCAACCTCACTCAACACTTTCCGCGAAATTCCCCTAACCTATTGAACGTATATTCGTCTCCTTTTGTCTTTCCTTTTCTTCGCAGCTTTCTGCAATTGCTTCGCTAGGGTTTCTCCGAGGCAACGGATTTTCCACTGTATGCGGTACACTTTCGTTTCCACTCCCAACTCTAATTCATCCGCGATTGATTAAGGGGAAAGGAAGGAATAAACACGTATTTTCTGGGGGATTAGAACTGGCATTTTTGCAACTGTAACTTTAACTGCTGTGGGATTTGATATGCATTGTTTTTTTTTCTTCTATTGCGGGATATTAAATGTGGCGGTGTAAAATATGTTTTTATCGCGAAAGTGTATTTTGTACAATCCTTTGTTTGTATATATTTTTTATTTTGAGGAATATAATGATCAAATGCCTTTTTATGGCGATTTTGCCTGTGAACCTCGTTTGGACCGTTTTCTCAGTTTTTGAAGATGTTGCGCATGTGTGATTTTTGGGCGTAACTTGTCTGTGATAGCATTGTTACGGAGCGCTCGTTGTTGAAAGTTTGTGTTGCTCGTTACCTCTGCTTTTGGATCTCTGGTTTGCTGATAAGATAACTACTATGGAATTGACGCATGATTTGTTGTGGTGGAATTGAATTGTTAATGGGCTTTTGGAATGTTATCTGATAGACTTGGTATGGACACATGGTTGTGAGCTGTGATTGTAAAAAAGGATTATACCTATGTTTGTGAAGTGGGTGCTATAAACAAATAGTGAGTGATCATGATCAGAAGGAAAAGCTGTTTTGTATAGGTTGATTCATTGCATGAAGATCAGGTCCTTTTTTTAGTTGTTTCAACTTTGAATATAGCAGCGTGATATTAATTGCACTGGTGGAGAATATGATTCGAAACCCTTAATACAGCATTTCTACACGAGGTGGATGGGCTAACTGCAAACATGGATATTATTTCATTTGATTGGCCGATTGAGTAAAATGAAAAGTTATAGTTGTTTATTGGAAATTTGGTTGTTGATACACATGTATTTTGCTGCTATTTTGATGGCAAAAAGAATCGACGGGTCCTTTAAACCGTTCCTTGTGTTTTAGAAGAGTCTGAATTTCATGCGAGTTGAGAATCTTACCTAAAACCACCAGTAGTTGACCTGTGCATTGTTAACATTTTTTATTCATTGGCTCAGCTCCATTTGGAGACAGGTGAGAATTGGTAATAAATGGAGAAAATAATAAGATAGCAATGTGTTAAGCTGCCATTGAAAATTAGAATTTGAATGACCTTGGTAACTGCCTGAAATGCTTGTATTAGAATGATGTTATTGATGAACGGCATCCTAAAATTAGAACTACAATCTAATTGACTACGGAAGAGGCTGTTGTGAATTTGCTGCTGCTAGTTCAGACATTTTAATGTTACTAGTTGATATAGCTCCCGTGATTCCCTTATAATTTATGAAAGAGTACATCTACTAAATGTTCACTGGTTTAATGTTTGCATTATAATTTATAATACATCTTAAATTCTGATTATGTATGAAATCATTACAATATGCCTTTTTATTAATTGAATCATGTTTCTCTGTCTCTCTTAAGCAGGCCTTTTAATTAGGATTGGATGACCGTGTGGCGGCAACTAGACTATGACTTCAAGCATGTTGAGTGGGGAACGGAGGTATATTTAAATTTGAGTGCTTTTGAAGTCACTTAAGTGAACTTGTGGTGAGAAGTTTGGGCAGTACGCAGGTCCTGTGGTGTCATAAGGGTTTCGGAAGTAAATTGAATGAATTTTTTCCCCTTAAGATATGGCAATGTGGTTCCCTTGTTAAGTTGATTGAACACTAAGACCAGAAACCAGCATACCTAACTGCTCACTTGCGGACTCAGTATAAAAATATCCCTTGTACCATTTCACTACCTTTTGTAATAAAGTATACGGAATTCAGACATGTTTCTTTTAGCATTCTGCACAAACCCAGTAGTTGTTCTAAGTCTCATCATGCCTTGCTATTTTACTTAGGCCATATGCCAGTATCTTATCCATCATATATTTCCCCTCAATGTGCACATGAATTATAAATATATTAGCTTATTAAGTGATAAAAAAATTGACATTGATGATATGATAATGCTGTTGCAGATGGGCCTCCTCTTCCAGAAGAGGTGGTATGACTGTTTTAGGGAAAGTTGCAGTTCCAAAACCTATCAACTTACCCAGTCAGAGGTATTTATGTTCTGGCTGAACACTTTTAACTTTTCAGTTAACTAACTCTGATTGGGTGCCTTCTGAAAAATTTACCTCTTAATTTTCTGAAGGTTAGAAAATCATGGTCTGGACCCAAACGTGGAGATTGTTCCCAAGTGAGTATATATTCTATAAACCCAAATGCTAGGACTTTTTCTGATGCCTTCTTTCTTGTAGTTTTAGATTATGGTTGCTTGTCTGATCTTTTATTAGGGGTACACTCAGCTGGGGTAGTAGATCATCATCTTCTACATCTAATGCATGGGGTTCTTCTTCTCTGTCCCCCAAAACTGATGGTGGTGCTAGTTCGCCCAGTCACCTCAGTGCCCGTCCATCATCTGGTGGAAGTGGCACACGACCTTCTACTGCTGGCAGTGATAGGGTTCTTGAGCCTACTGCTAATTCATGGGGGACGAATTCTCGGCCTTCATCGGCATCTGGGATACTGTCAAAAACTCAGTCTTCATTGACATCATTGCGTCCTCGGAGTGCAGAAACTAGACCTGGCAGCTCTCAGCTATCCCGATTTGCTGAACCCTTGACTGAAAATTCAGGTGCCTGGAATGCTGCTAGGACTACAGAAAAACTGGTAGGCTTCTGCTTAAAACTTGAGTACCAGTATTATTTACTTTAGAAGTATTTTTAAATGTATTCATTGTTTGTGATTATTTACAAATTTAATCTAGTGATCAAGATGTCCGGTCTTATACTGATTGTCACTGGAATTTTACATTGATAAAAGACATTCCATTTCCTACCAACATTTTGTTGGTTTGGGGATGGTCCACACCTTGTTGTGGAGAATAGTTCTGTGATTAATTTTCCTGTTAAGACCTGTTTGTATATATTCCAAACATCACGTATATACATTATAATTTGGAATACAATCAAACTATGTGTCTTTTCCTTGTATTCTTAGGTCCAACTGTCAATGTATGCTTTTGTTTCTCATAGATTGCTATCCCTACCGCTGATATTAGTTTTGTGCAATTGTACAAATGCAGGGTGTTACACAACCCAAGAATGAAGAATTTTCTCTAAGCTCTGGAGACTTTCCAACCCTTGGTTCTGATAAAGATAAGTCTGTTCTGAATTCTGAGCTGCAAGGTATCATCATTCAATCATACTCTCCTATAACTATTCCGGTGATTGCTTTATTAATTAGAGTATATGTTCTTTTATGGAGTTTAGTTTTGCATTTTCTTAAATTCAGAACACATTTAGTATTTACTGGTTACCTAATTTCAATAAAATGGTTTTAACTTAATTTCTACGACTTTTTATGCTTATGTTGTAAAGCGATATCAATTATTCCCCTTAAAGTTTTTAATGTGTGTGATTATTTAGCTGTGCACTTGTCCTCTGGTTTTGTAATCAAATTTCCTTTATACTATATTCCTTTGTAAGTGTAATTTGGGAATGGTTGGAAGATGATTCACTTATATTTTATGAATACATATTATTTTATGTCCACTATGTTCTTGTCAGAATAGTCTATATTATCTTTTGAACAAAGTTGTTTTGTGTTGTATCTATATGTAGCCTAGTATCCTAGGGGTTTCTTGTTTTCTCTTTCCTTAAGCTTATGTTGTAAGCTTCTCATTCTTACACACACACACACACATATATATATTTCGAGTATACACCTGGTTGAAACTGTGCACACCTTATTACTTGGTGCAAATATACCTGCATATCTCTTGGGTGATGCCATTCTAATTACTTATTTTCTTATCAATAGAATGCTTTCTTCGTCCGTTGATATTAAAGTTACTTATTCCATTATGTTTCCAAATGAACCTTAATTTCAAGTTACTATCAATCAGAGCCATCAAAAATGTCTTCCTAGGATATTCTCATCTCCGAAAAGGGTATTGTTGTTTTCCTTCTAAAACACAAAAGTACTAAATGTTTACAATTGTCACTATTTTTTGAAAGGGACATATTTCTTATCTTTGTCCCTTCACGAAGTCGACTCTATCCATCAAGTCTCACCCATTTCAGTAGTTGAACCCTACATCAAATCCACCTGAATGATAATTGATGCTTTCATCACTTACCAACGTAGGCCACAAGTAAGTGGTCCCATATTGCATGGTGAGTCCTGTTCAAGTCCTTTGCCATCATCACTCAATATTTTTACTACTGATAATATAGATTCCAGTTGGCCCATTGCTTTCCAAAAACGTACTCATTCCCTCATCCTATTTACAATTTGTTAACCTATCATAGGGCAGTCCCTTCCTAGTTTTCATTTGTTTTCTGTGTCTCATACCCACCATTCCAAAAAATGTGATTGAGGCACTTGATCATCCTAGATGGCGATAAACTAGATTGCTGATTTGTAGGCTCTTGAACATGGGACATAGTTCCTCTACCACTTGGGCAGAAAACAATTGGTTGTATATGGGTGTATGGCTTTAAAGTTGGGTCAAATGGTGAGGTTGATTAAGAATATACTTAGATATGTGATCTAGGTTACAATGATATCCCGAATGACAATTGTACATCGCCTTGCTGTGGCAGCTCTTTACCATTGGCCTCTTCATCGGTTGGATATTAAGAATACATTTTTTATGGTGATTTGGTGGAACCTTTACATGGGGAAACCTACTAGTTTTGTTGATAGAGGGGAGTTAGGATTGGTTTGTAAATTATAATGGTCCCTTTGATCTCAAGCAATCTCAATGTGCTTGGTTTAGATAGTGCAATCGTGTTATTCAGATCATTGGGATGAAACCTAGGGAAGTAAATAATTTAGTCTTTTATTGTCATACATGACTTGGAAGACATGTATATCTAGTTATTACTGGAAATGATACCTCCAAAATTATTCAGCTAAAGCATCATTTGTGCAAACACTTTCAAACCCAAGATCTTGGAAATCTAGACAACTTCCTAGGCATTGAAGTGTCTCAATCAAAAGAAGGTAACTGTGTTGGATATCTTGAAAGAAATAAGAATGATTGATTGTAAACTGGTTGATAATTCTGTGGATCCAAATAAGAAATTAACAAAGTGAGCCCTCTTCATATCCTTAGAGGTACAAGATCCTTTAGGGAAACTTATTTATCTTACTATTTCTAATCCTAACCTATCTTTTGCAGTTTATTTGGTGAGTCGGTTTATGTGGGCTCCTTGCATTGATCATACCATTCTCAGTATCTCAAAATAGGTCTAGGACAGGGTCTACTGTATGAAGATAAAGGAAGTACCCAAGTATGGATATTTTGTCGTTGATTGGGCTGGGTTTATTTTAGACAAATGTTTCACTATTGGATTGGATATTGTGTTTTTATTGGAGAAAGCATGATTTCTTGAAAAAGCAAGAAACACCACTTAGATGCCCAATGTATAAAAAGATTGGTATGGAGACCCAAACATAAAGATTGAGCACGAGTACCCAAAACACAAAAACATAATGAGAGCTTGGAACAGAGAAATATGCAAACGATAGATTGAAAATGGACTTTAGGAGTAAAGGTTGATCAGAGATGCAATGCATGATGATGAGATGTATGCATGATATGATTCCATTAGGGTAAATATTATTTCTTGGAAAAGCAAGAAACACTGTAGTCTCTCTGTCAAGCGCAAAAACTAAATATAGGGAATGGCAACATTCATTTGTGAACTTGTGTTGATAAAACAATATTTGTAGGTACTAAAGTTTTGTGAAATTTAACAATGAGAATGTACTTATGATAATCAGGCAGCTATGCGCATTGCTTCCATCCCTCTGTCATGAGATGATAAAACACAAAAATTGTTGTCCAATGAAATTTGCTCGAATTTTTTGGCTCCTATAATCAACTTGCAGCCATTTTGATAAAATCCTTGAGAGGATTGGGTTCAATTTATATGTTCCAAGCTTAGAACATATAATCTGTATGCTCTAGCTTGAGGGGAATGTTAGAATAGTTTATATTATCTTCTGATAACAAAGAAGGTTTTTTTGTGTGTTGTATCTGCATGTTAGAATGGTATCCTAGGGGTTTCTTTTTTCTCTTTCCTTGAGCATAAGTGGTAAGCTTATCATCCTTATCTATATCTGTATGGGTGTGTGTGTGTGTGTATGAACATCAACAAAACAGTGAGATCTAATATAAGATCTCTTGAAACACCTTTTCTCTTTAAGGGTGTTAAAATGAGTGATTTGTGCAAGTTTTGAGTGAGGAGTTAATCCTTTACAGTCATATGGCCACATTGGCTTTGAAGTTGGTTGAGTGAGATTGTAGTAATTTTATTGTTAATTGTTGAATAGTTATACTGCAATATAGTGCTGTTAGTTTGTTACTTTGAAATATACAATATAGAAACTACATTTGTATCTTGAGGTACACTACCAATCTTTCCAATGATTTTTTTAATAATTTTTTTTTATCAACCAATGGCAGACCAAAATTCTCAAGCTCACCCTGACTCCTCTTCTGAACTCAGGAAAGAGATAAATGATACTCCTGGTATTGGTATGTATTCATGCTCTTGCCTTTTAAACTAATGTTGGTTCAATTTTATTTCTGCCATTTTCTGATGCTAGGTTTTTGTTCTTTGTCTGATGCTAGGTTTTTGTTCTTTGTCTGATGCTCTTTTTTTGTTTTCAGAAGATGATCATGTAAATGCAAATATTAAGGGTGAAAGTGTAAATTCTTGGAGGAGAGATTATCAGGTTTATAACGAGGAAGGTGTGAGGCCGCCAGGCATAGAGAAATGGCAGGGAAACTCCCAGCTTTATCCTAATGCTGGTATTCCTCCTCAACACTATGAAGCTTGGCATGGTCCTCCAGTAAATAACCCTCAGGGCTGTGTTTGGTTCAGGGGTCCTCCCAGTGGTCCCCCATTTGGAAATCCTGTTACTCCAAGTGGCTTTCCAATGGAACCATTTCCATATTACCGTCCACATATGCCCCCTGCTGGTCTTGCAAACCCTCCCCCAGTTCCCCCCCCTGGAGCTGGACCACGAGGGCACCATAAGAATGGAGATGTCTACAGGCCTCATATAGCCGATGCCTTTATTCGCCCAGGCATTCCTATGAGACCTGGGTTTTATCCCGGTTCAATGGCTTATGAGGGATATTACAGTCCTCCAATGGGCTATTGCAATGCAAACGAGCGAGATGTTCCTTTCATGGGAATGCCTTCTGGACCTCCTGTCTTTAATAGGTACTCAAATCAAAATCCTCCTGAACCTGGCAATGCACATGGTAGGTCTGCTGGATATGGTAATACTGGGAAGCAATTGACTTCAGAGCAAGTGGAATCTGGCCATCCTCCTGATACTGCTGGACCATACAGAGTCCTTCTTAAGCAGCAGCCCGAATCAGATGGGAAAAACAAATCAACAAATTTTGAGGATTCAGAGAAAACCAATGCATTATATGCTGATGGTCGGGGCCAACCTAGAATGACTGTTTGGGAGAATGAGCCAAGATCAAACTACAGAAAGAATGAAGATATGGATCTGAGGACGATTAACCGTGGTGAAGTTTCCTCTCAGACTTCAGAAAATCAAGTATCTAGTTCTTCTGTCATTAAGGGCAAATCTCCTGAAAGTTCAGGAAACACAAAACTTGATGATAATTCAGCGAGGAAATTGGAGGCTGTTGCCTCAGATATGCTAGAAATCTCCCCTAAACCATCTGCTCCAAAAGATGCCAGTCTAATTCAAAAGATCGAGGGTTTAAATGCAAAGGCTAGGGATAATTCATCTGCTAGATTTAGAGAGGAGCAAAGGAGTAAATTTCATACCAGTAATGCTGTGATAGACCATGTGGAAAATACTGTTGGTGCTGATGTGTTTCCAGCACGTAGTAATGCCACAGAAATCATAAATCCTGCCCATCATGAAATGGGTGCTCCTGGTGCAGGAAAGAATTTTGAATCCTTGTCTTCCAGTGGAACTGCCACATCCAGGTTTGGCAAAAACTTCTACTAGGTGTCTATTACTGTAATCATGGTTCATTTATATTGGTTAAAAAGTATTGAAGTGCTTATTCACAGGCAATCTGCTCATGGAATGCAAGGTAGAGGTGATCATCGTAACAAAGGAAGATCAAACAATCTAGATGCTGATGGTTGGCGAAAGAAATCTGTGGTTGAAGATTCTTTAGCCTCATCAGGTGTACAGTTGGAAGCATCTCATGTTCTTGTGGGTGACCATCAAATATCTGTTCAGACCTATGACAGGTCCGGATCCTATAACCAAGCAAGGCACTTTGGAGAATCTGTTCAAACCTGGTCTGATTCTGGTGACAGCCATGCACAGGTAATTTGGGTACCTTTTCTGTGCTTGTTAGCTTAACTCTCGGCATTTAGTACTTACATGATACACTTTGAAACACATCAGCGTGCCAAAATGAAAGAGTTAGCCAAGCAACGGACTAGACAACTGCAGGAGGAAGAGGAGGAACGGACAAGAAAGCAAAAGGCAAAAGCTCTTGCTAAGTTGGATGAGTTAAACAAGCGATCTCAAGCAGGAGATGGACCAACTCAGAAAGAGTATATTACAAATCCTCAAATGCAGGAAGAAGAGGAATGGGCAAGAAAGCAAAAGGCTAATGCTTTTGCAAAGTTGGATGAGTTAAACAAGCAATCTCAAGCAGGTGATGGCTCATCTCAGAAAGAGTATGTTACAAATCCTGCCATCCATAATAAGCCAGAGGAGTTGCAACCTTCTGAGTCAAAAACTACAGCTGTCAATTCTGCTGTAAATTGTAATGCCTTGTGTCAGGTAAATGAACCCAGCATTAGTAGAGCGGAAAAATCACCAGTCTTGCTTGTCGAACCAACTGTTGAGACACTTAAAAGTTCTGTCCAAGAGCCTATTCTGAAGCAGAATCAAGTTGTGGCCCTGCATCATGATATTAATAATGCTGATGCTACCAATCCCTTGCATGCTCATAACAATGTTGCCTCAAAGCAGAAGCGAATGAGCTATAAACAGAAGCAAAATCTTCCTTTTGAGAAAACATCAAGTGACAAAATTGTCTCTACCACCTCAACTGCCCTGAAAGTTGAGAATGAGGCAAGGATTGATGTTTCTCTCTCTTCTGGTGGTGTTACAAACGAAATTGGTGCAGCCTGTGGCTCTGACTTCAATTCAGCTGCTGTGGTTGAGTCTTCAGCAAACCCAAAAAAGAAGAATATTAGGAATAGTAAAAACAAACAGAAACATGAAGAAAGTTCAACTCAGGCTGTACTACCAATACCAAAAGAAACCAATCTTTCCAAAAGCTCGGTTGAAGGTGACAAGTCCAAGGCTTCTGACTTTGAGTTAGAACAGGGTGTACTTCAACCGGTGCCCCTATCTAAAGATCCAAATCCGTTTCCAGAGCAACACAGATATTCATCAAATGAAGAATCCCATGGCAGACAGAATAGCCAGTGGAAATCACAGCATTCTCGTAGGTTGCCAAGAAATATGCAGACCAATAGACCAGCAGAGAAATCCCATGGGACTGATGCTGTGATGTGGGCACCCGTTAAACCACAGAACAAGAGTGAGATCATGGATGAATTAGTGGATAAAAGTAAAACTGAGGCAGTTAATCCTGTAAAGAATGAGGAGCAGGTGCATAATTCAAAAAATAAGAGGGCAGAAATGGAGAGATATATTCCAAAACCTGTTGCAAAAGAAATGGCTCAGCAAGGAAATATTGTACAGGTAGCTTCGTCAAGCAATCAGTCTCTTACTAATGATAGCATTGGGAGAGTTGATTCCGGGTCACAGGGCCCTCAAGTCATTCAGCATACTAATACAGTTGTTGGAAAAGTGGGTTCTGGTATGGACTCTAAAATTAGAGATGGCAGGCATACTAAGCAGGGAAAAGCACATGGGTCGTGGCGGCAACGAAATATAACTGAATCAACTAATGTGCATGATGAACTGGACCATGATTCAAACTCTGAACCAAATGTTCAGAAACCAACAGAGCATTATCATGGTCACAAGTCTGAAGTAAGCTCTGTGAAAGGAGGGCAAACCAAACACTTCAGTGACACTGGTGAAATCGATGGTTCTAACAATTCTAACTCTAATGATTCAGCTGCTTGGGCTTCAGCTCCTGTTAAAGATCATGCTGCAACAGGCAGAGGGAGGCGGGCCCCTTTCAGAGGACACAAGGGCGCAGGAGGGAACCGTGAAGTTGATAACAAAAGAAATTCTTGGGAGGCAGACAAAGTTGAAACCCTTATTTCATCTTCTGAACATGGTCAACCCGATATTGGGATGGCTTCTAAAGAAAATCGAGGTGTGGGTGAACGTTTGATGTCTCAGTGGCAACCTAAATCTCAAGCATCTAGTAATCACAGAGGAAATATATCAAGTGACCAGACTGTTAGCTCGGTAGTTGTTGGAGGTAACAAAACGGATCCCACCCACGACGGGGAATCTCTTCCATTGAGCCGTGGCAAGAGTTCCAATGCTCACGTCTCACAGCCTTTCTATGATCAACCAATCTCTGAGAAAAGCAAGGCTGGGGAAGCTCCCCATTTTATTAACCAAGAGGGTAAGAAAGAGAGAAGACATGCTCCATCAAAAAGGCAACACTACTCCCCGAATCTAGCTTCTGTTACCTCAATTGAGCAGGCTCCAACAGGTCCAGATCTTTTGCAGGACCAACGCCCATCGTCTGGGTCTGGAAAAAATGTGAACCAAAATCGGTTTCGAAGAGGACATGAATCACATGGAAATTTGAAGCTACCAACCCAGGATAATCGTCATTATAATCAACCTACAAACCGGGAAAGGCAGGGCCCGAGCACGCATCACGAGTATCACGCTCTTGGCACATATGATGATGGAAAATCGGACAACTTTGAAAGACCTAAAAATGGTAGCCATGGTGAAAGAAGATTCAGGGAAAGAGGTCCAACTCATTCACGCCGAGGTGGTGGTAACTCTTATGGACGCCAGGGTGGTTTTGAATCTTATGATTAGACATGCTGAGTTAGTCAGTTGTGGAGATACTTTCGTAAGGCAGTCTTTTTTTGTCATCCTTCAGAAGCCACACTCCCCATCAACTGTGCTTCTATATTAAGCCGAGCTTTCAGGTACATGAGTGTAGGTTTCAGATATCTTTTGTTATGTAGTCACATCATTTATGTACTGATGTCGGTATGTGTTCCGCAGGGCTAGGAGCGATGAAGATGGTGTCCCCGTTTTTGTGGGGGGCTGGGGGCATAAAAGGGTTTCGTGGATAGAGTTCCCTGTGGTTGATTGTTATTTTTCTAGTGTATCTGATTGAAAATTAGTAATTTGATGGCATTTTGTTTCTTAATCCAAGTATGGAATACTTGACACATGTTTCATCGTGTCTATTGCTAGGGATAACTAGGATACCAAAGAGAGAACGTGTGTTCTGCGGTGCCCTTTTCCTCTTATTTTGGCTGGAAAATATAATGATATATGCTCACGCGTTTGCGCAATCTGAGTAAATATAAATTTTAATTGGGATATAATGTCTGCTCACTAATTCAGCGAAGGAGAAAGCTACCGAATACTATTCACACTGTTTTTCTGTTTTACTCTCCTTGTGTGCGTTCGAGGGATTGGGATTTTGGAAAGCTAATGGATCATTTGGTGCAATATTGTTAAAAAAAAAACACCACAATTCATATTTTTTTATATTAAGTTTATAAACACATAATTTGTCTTCTAAACACATTAAGTTTATGAATTCTAAATCAACTTTAAAATCTTACTTCGAATATAATATGCATTTTATATAATTCTTTGGTACTTCTAATTACAAAATCAAGTTAAGAAGAAAAACATCAGTAAGAATTGTTCAATTTAATTTTATTAATTTATGCGCTTCTGTTTTGAATATTGGAATTAAAATTGGTTTTAAAAAAATATTTTTATTTGAACTTAGATTTTTCAATGAATTTAAAAAAAAATTGTTTGAAATTTTTATAATATAATTTAATCATACGAATATTGTACGATACAATTTTGTCCAGATTAAATTCTAGAATACAAATTATTTGAGTTTATACCTTAAAAGTACACAATTTCTTTTTATTGAATTTTAGAAAATAATATACCTTGTGGCATTATTTATATCTATCTTGGTTAATCCAAATGGGTATAAGAGATAAAATTTGGTTGAGTTGAATATAATATCGAATTAACTCGATTAAATTTATTAGATTGAGTTGAGTGAGTTTGATTTTTTTTTTTTTTTTATTTATAGCAGCGTAACTTAATTATAATAAACTTCAATTGAGTAATTCGAAAAACCATTTATTAAAAAATACCTTAAAATGAATCTTTCTAGTGTTTCTTTAATAAATTATAAGTTGATTTACATAAATAATATCATACGATAAATATAAAATTATTGGATACAATATTTTTAATCACGGCCGGATTTGGTTCGATTCATTAATTTTAAACTTCATAAACTCTAATAAGACTGTATTAAATAAATTTAAACATAAATATAAAAATGTAACTCAGTTGGGTTGTTCAATTAACTATTCATTGGCTATACTTTTTTTTTTTATCAAGACAAATTAACTAGAATATAAATTTATGGACAATTAAAATTTTAAAATTTATTGATAATTCAAATTTATTGACAAAAGATGTAAAATTTAGTCAATGATTTTTTTTTAATGATTGAAAATTTATATTTAACTTTTAAAACTTACTCATGTTTTTATTATGATTAGTCTAACTTTTATTTATGGTTAATTTAGGGCCATCGTGGTTAATAGGTCATTTTATACTATTCTAGGAGTGCAAGGCTTTGTTTCCTGCATAAAGTTTTCAGACTTTTTTTAGAACAATAATATCTTCAGAAAAAATGGAGGAGTGTCTTCCGAAAAAAATATTTTCTAAATTAATTTAATACATTTCAGAAAATAAAATCTGAAAAAATTGTTTGTAGGGGGAAATTTGATGATTTGCAGTAAAAAGAAAAGACGGAATTATTCTTTAAAGGCTTGTAAAAATTTATATTGTTGTTCCAAGTCTCTGTTTGGACATATGAAGGAATAATTGGAATTGTTTGCTACGAAAAAAGATGTTTCTCATTTATTTTAATGTCGGTCAAGAGAATAAAAAGAAAAACATTTGCTACAATGAGACTTTAAAAGTTTATACTAAGAAGGATGTTTTTTATGTGTATGACTTGTCATTTTAAGAGTAGTATAATTATTAAATAGCTTCCAAATAGCATAGGTTTTGTTGCTTGCTCAGGAGTAACGTTTAAAGAAGCATATAGGTTTACTGATCAAACTCTCATGCAAGATAATCTTTCTTCATCTTCTAGGAATTCAAATACTCCTCAGTCCAGAAATAACAATCCTCGTCAAACAGTTATGACAATCACTCACACTAGTATCACTTGTTTCCGTACTTCTTCCATGCATAAACCTCTTATCTTAAATCATCTTTTGCATGTTCCTGCCATCACAAAAGATTTTTGACTTTTCCAGGTTTGCCAAGAACAATAATGTGTTTGTTAAAAATTTAATCTATAATAATTCAAATCCATATTACTTTAATTTTTTAAATTAATTTTTATTAAAATTAAATCCACAATTTTAGAATTTAGATTCAATCCATTAGATTTGTATATTTTTTTGAACTTTGAAAATATAAAATAAAGATGTATCCAACCAATCAAAGGCGGATGATGTCAATATCGAGTCAAATCTGCCTAGGTCTAAGGTCAAGTAAAGTCAGTCCGAGACAAAAGTCGGACTGAGTCAAGTCGAACTGAAAGGTCAAACTAAGCCAACTTGAACTGAATGGTCTAGTTAAAAAGTCCAAACATACGAGTTGAGTCAGGATTAAGATCGAGTTGATCCGAATTGATCTCGAATTAAAAGTCAAGCCAAGTTGGGTCTAGCCAAAAATCTGAATTAAGTTGAAAGTCATGTCGACTAAACTTTTCTCAAATTGACATAAGTTTTTCTAAATTTAGGTTGAGCCGAGTCGATTTGACAATAGACCTGATAGTCAGATATATTAGATTAATCTCATTTGATTTAATTTAAGTAAATTAAATACAAATTTAATCAAATTTAGATTAAATTTGAATAAAATTTAAATTTAGTTTATCTAATTAATATGCTTATGAATTATAAATCAAATCTATTTTATTGAATTTAGACCAAATTTTGAAAAATAAAATTCATGTTCACCCTTGTAGATGGGATAACTAATTAATAATAGTTTGTGTGACTGTTATAATCTGAAGTGACTTGTATCATCATATGTATCTTTGATTAATGGAATATCTTAGTAACTTATCTTCGGAAAGAATTTGATATAGTTTGAGTGCTTGAATGCATCATTCTATAATTTATGTATTGTTCTGCTTTGGTTGTTTATTACACACTCAGTCTACTGATTATAAGAAAGAATTTAAGATGTTTATTCAACCTTCTTCTAGAATGTGTTGTTCCAACAGTAGCCTTAAAAACTTCAAGTTGACTTGTCTTTAACATCTTAGTATGACTTGAAGCATTTCTCTAATAATTCAAATAAGAAATTAAAAGCACTTTAATCTTATTGATAAATAGTGTCAATAAACAAATCATTAGAGTTTTAAAGATTTCATCAAACGTTGTTCCCATATAATGATAAATGTGTCAAATTGATTTCTGAAAGTGTGTGATATTATCACTTCAATCTCCACAAGGATGTGAATCTAAATTTACATGATAAAATAACAAAAATATCAACTTTAACATCAATTTAGTATGTATGACATACCCCTCACATACTAAAAACATGTCAGATAGATTTAGAAGTGTCACTTATAAAAAAGTTAACTTTAATAAAACTCTTTTAATAATATGAATAAATTAACTAACTTTTTTTTTTCAAAAATAATTCCAAATAAAATCATGATACATATGGAACTTTAACATTTTAATTATATTAACATTTAAAATTCATCAATTATTTCTTATCACATAAAAAATTATTAATAATAAAATGACAATATTACAAATGAATTAGTCATATATTTATCCTTTTCTTTTATTTAAAAAATAAATATATAATAAAATGAAATGGAATTCATCAATATTTCATTGTCTGGAATCTGCAAGGTTTCGTGGTGGTGATGCATGGTTATGTTGATGCATGGTGAAGGAAGAGACCAGCAAGAGTTGTGGAATAGATTCTATATATGTGTTGAAGCTGGAATCGATTCTAATATGTATGAGATTGGTTACGATGTTCCTGGAATCCGTTTCATACATTTTAAGTTTAACTCAACTTTATAAAACTGACATGTAATGTGAGATTTGTATTCACTTATATATTATAATTGAGTAGTCCGATAATGATTTGGATAAAAAAAAAATATAGATCTTGATAGGATAAATTTCAATCATGATTTTAATACTATAATAAAAAGTAAATTTTAAATTTAACTCAACTTTATAAAATCTGTAATATAAGATTTCCATCCATTTATATATACTCATGAAGAATTTCATAGGAGGTGGTGGTGAAGTGGTGGTTCGTGAAGGTGGACATGTGTTGGTATAGGTTGATTTGCTCTTATTTTCCCCAACCTACTCTCGTGGTGTTGTGTGTCGGGGACGGTGGTACTTGGAGCCTTTTGCTTCACCGTTCAAAAGGAATAATGAATTTTAGTGAAATTGAATAGGTATGCATCAAAGTGTCTGTTTTGGTAATACATAATACAAACATACTCTATTTCATTGATCAACAGAAATTATATTTCAGAGTTAATGAACTCTTTCAGCTTCTTCATCCTTTTTCTCTCAAAAGTAAATAAATAATTTTTTAATTTCATTCATTAAAATATTTGTATAAAATAAATTTAACTTATCTAAATATAATTTTATATTGCTTTTGATATTAAAAATAATTTGATAACTTTTTTGTTTATTAATTTTTTTTTAAATTTATTTATTTTCACTTTCAAATTTTATAAGAAAAACAATACAGACATTGTTTTCAAGTCCACTTAAATTTATCTATTTATACTTCATTAAATTTATCTTCACAAAGTGGACACACATCCTTCTTAGTAATGTTTTAACTAAATTATATGTATCTATAACAATTTATATGATTATTCACTTTTTGTTATTTTAATATATAGTTCTAGTTATACTAGTTTTAAGAACATATCTTTTATTGTTTTTTATTTATTTATTTTTCTAAATTTGTATTTGTCCACCAAATCGAGTGCATTTTTTTACATTTAATCTCTATGTAATGAGGATTTGAATGAACATTTGCAAAATCTTTTAAAATTTCATTTGATGAAAAATAGTGATGAAAGGTTTATGGGAGAAAATAAAATTTTACAAAAAAGCTTATCCAACAAAATAAACCTTTTTTATTTTTATCCAAAATAAACTTTGGCTAATGGCAATTGACATCTGATGAACTTCTACGGAATGAAAGATAAGCACATCGTCTTGTTCATCCATTGTTAATAGCGTTGTCGTTGGGGTTTAGGGCTTCCAGATTTCCGATTTCCGATCTCCGATTCCGTTCATTTCTTCACTTCTTCACACCTTTCTCCTTCAATATTATATTCATAATTCTCTATTTCCATTCCTACAAGTAATTCCTGAATCATTTCTTTGCGCTAATTCGTACTCGTTTTGTTTCCGTAACGTTGATTTCTCTTGCTTTCTATTTATGATTTGTTTATCTGAAACCCTTCGAAGCACCGAGGTCGGTGTCGCTGACATTTTGAGTTGTTGCATTCTAAAATTCATTGTTAGTTATATGACAATTTGTATGCTAGATGAAGACATTCAACTTCAGTCAGAAATTGAACTGTCAATGTGCTATACATTACTTACCGAATTTTGTTAAAGTTGATTGTGGGTCACTCCTTGATTTCCTTGTTTTGTTTTTGGCAATAGGTCCTGCCAGTAGATAATTTGGTGGTTAAAGGCTTATGGCTTTTGTTGCTCATCAACAGCAGGTATTTACGTATCAAATTGACCTCCTATTGGATTGATTTTACGGCCAACTTTTACTGATCGCTGTCATCAAGATTTTAGCTTTCTATGGATAAAAGTGAAGCCAATAGTAATATCAATGACAATGGGACTAGTCTTTTGTTAAATTTATTTGATGTATAAAACACATTTCTCAGCAAACATTAAAGTAAAAATGTATCAAATACATAAACAACTTAAATGTTATCATGAAACTAACTTTAAATGTCAAATAAACTTAACAAAACTGGGTTAAAATGACTAAATATACTCATTTTTTAAATTGGAGGATTAAATTGGACTAAAGCTTTGAAGAATGACTAATTTTAATTTTCACTAAAAGTTAAGGGACCAAAAACATATTTAATATTAGGATAAGTTTATATTGTTATGATGATCTCAAAGTTGATTGACAATGCTATTTTTATTTTGTATAGTCAATAGAGTAGTATACTGTCCCAATGATATTTTCTTGCAACAACACTTGAATTAAATTTAGTAATTTGGCCATCGGAGAGTTGTCAACATTTATTAGTTCTCCTTAAGGTTGAATTTTATCTGAAGATGAAGCTATACGAACATCTCTATTTCTCTCAAATTGTTCTGTGATTTTAGAGGTCTGCTGGTATTTGGTAAACCTGGTTTCAAAATTTCCAAAGCTTTGTTTGCTAAGAAGAAATCTACTTCAATTTTGCCTAAATTCTTTTTCTTGGTCAATACAAACACACTAAGTTCAATATGCTTTTCGTACAGCGTAAGTGGTGTTCTGTTTTTATAGTTCAAATTTTCCTTGTTAAGATTTCAAATATAAGGATATACAAATATGAATAATTTGTTTGTCTTTCCTCAGGGCTTGTTTGTTGCATTTCCCTCAAGGCAGTTGTTATGGAGCAAAAGGCTAAAGCTGAAGCAATGTTTATCAAAATGTCACTTGATTGGAAGAGCTGATTGGCATTGCATACTAAGGTGGAGAGTTTGTTGTGCCACTCTTACGTATCCAAGTATAATATGTAACTAGAACAATATCTCACACACTCAAAGAATAATAAAAGAATGGAATAGAACGAATTGATATCTTTTATTGATGGTAATATCTGGGTAAACACAAGTAAACAATAACTGGTAGCATAACCTCCTTCAGTCATCCAATAATTGGGAGCATAACCTCCATCAATTATCCTGGAACATGACTTCCTTTACAAAACTCACAAATCAAAAGCATATCCTTACCCCTAGATTCTAGCCTTATTTATACTATAGTATTTCCCGCCCATCTCTTACTAAATATCTCTCTAGAATATATCTATATTTAATGTAAATATCCCCCTCTATAATCCCCTAATATTTATCATTAATTATAAATATTATATATTGTATATTTCTTTGGACTGTATATTTATTTACTATAGTTATCTTGTACTAAATAATATCCTAAGAGATGACTTTGATTACTCTAATTAACTTCTCCAGAATATCTTTTCAGAATATCTTCCTTATTACTCTAATTATCTTCCCGCCCATCCTAATTGTTGTGGCCGTTAGGATGCTTCCTTGCTGCTTCCAACCGTTCGGCCTGGTCGTCCCCACTTGTCTAGCATTTGGTCAACTCGCTCCCCTTGTCAACTGTTCGGTCAGCTTGCTCCCTAGCCTTCCATTGTTTGGCCTGCTTGCCCCCTTTTGTCAACCATTCGGTAAACTTGCTCCCCAGCCTTCCACCGTTCGGTCTGCTTGCTTCCCTTTGTAAACCGTTCGGTCAACTTGCCCTCATACTCCACTGTTTGGTCTCCTTCTCTCTCTCCTATACCTTCTTCTCCTTCTCATATGCTTTCCAACCCTTATGATTACCTCCCTCCTTATACCCTAACAACCTCTGTGATGAAGATTTTGGTCTCTTATATAGGTCACTGTTTTTGATTACTTAAAATGTGTGGAACATATTTACATAATGATAGAAGTATCTTAGAATATATCATGAGGTGGATATGTAACAAGATTTAATAAAGTCAATTTGACATTCTACTTTAAGGACCTCCTTGAAAAAGAGTTAAAAAGCTTTCTAGTCATGATTGATTAGTTATATTTATATTGTTTTTAACATGATAACATTGCCATCTGCCCATAGTTTTGTACACAGAATTTGAGGTTGATACTATGAAACGAAATACTATTTGGGGAGGGAGAGACTGATTATTGCATGTGCATAATTTTTGCAATAATGATTTATTTAACTGCTTACATGTTTTCACTTTCTGGTTGTAATACCAAATTTTCAGTCAGATGTCCTAGGATTCTTTTACATACTGGTTAGAAAATTTCAGCAAAATACCTGCATTAAAATGCAGATAAAGGATTTCTTATTTCCAGTGTAGGGCCTCCTCACATTTGCGGAACCAAGCTCAGACCTTTGAAGATTTCAGGCTTCAAAGGCAGTGCCAAAGGTGATGATTCAGTAACCAGTGGTAATGGGTCGAAGGTTCCCAACCCCAAGACCACCGTTAGACTGGATAAGAGAGGCGAAATCAAATCAGAATCTCCAAATGCAAACAATGTTCCACTCTCTTGTGCTTCTGAAGCAAATGAGAACCTTGCAGTATCATCTGGTATTCATAAACTTCTCCAAAAATGGCTTACAATGTTACAAACACTACCGCCAAATCAAGGGGAGCAGGAAATCTTGGGAGAACCACCTCCGGATGTCTTACCAAATTCTTTACAAGGGACGCAAAAGACCATAAAAGGTCAGAGTTTGAAGGCAGCATGGTCGTATTTTCTAGCCCAGGATGCAACAATAAAGGTTCCTTTCTTAATATTGTAAGTATGACAGTTTTTCCATCCCTGATCTTAAAGTTTTTTGCCTCTCCCTACACCACGTTTTTGCCTCTCCCTACAGCATGGTCGTATCATATGCATTGCTGTTAGGTAATTACATGTTTAATTTAATGAGGTGTCTAATTGGACTTTTAGTTTGTAACAAATTCTAGGTTATAAGAATTTATAGAGAAAGGGAAACTGGGTGGTGATGACTCCCGAAGTCGATTTAGGAAGCATTGCCTTGATAGTAATTTGAAGCACAGAAAGCTTGCTTAAAAAAGGAAGTGCTGTTTTTAGTGCTGTTTTGCTTTTTTTCTGAGGAGGCTCATGGAACACTCGGAAGTCTGACATATAACAAAACTGCAAAAAAACAATTTGCTTTTAGACAGATTATTTGTATGCGAAGAGAGTACATCTATTCAGGGACCTACATTTTCTCCCTTAATATATATATTCAGCGTATTTAACAATTTGCAGTGCACAATAATGCTTGATGATGCTCTCTGATTCCACATTTCTGTGCAGTGCTCCTTTCTACTTGGCTGTTAATGTAGTTTATGGGGCAGAGGTGTCGAAGGAGTTAACTCCTTTATGGGTTTTGGGGCCACTCATTGTGGCTCTCTACATCATGTTGTGGCGGTGGCTATGTGCACTCTATGTCTTCAGCTTCAAGCAGACCATCAAAGTAATTAAGAATTCGCCCTCGTACTTCCTGTTGGCCTACAACTATGTCTTTTGTGGCAAGCTCAAAGAAGACATGGAGGCTCATATTTTGCAGCCTATATTGAGCATAACAAATACTGATTATAAACAGCTGGGTAGAAAAAAGTTGAAAGAATTGTCAGAATGGATAGTAGAGAAGTATCTTGATTTTGTGGAATCAATATGGCCCTACTATTGTCGGACAATCAGATTTTTGAAGAGGGCTAATCTTATTTAAAGTTAGTGGGTGAAGTGGGGGAAGTTGGTTGTGATTTCAAGTGAGAGCTGGCCAATCCCTTTTTATACCGGGGTCTTGGTGTTTTGAGTTGAGCGAGACTTAGGTTGTGTATTAGGTTAGGTTACGAGGTTATTTATTAGATTGCTTCTGTTCGTAATTGCTCATTGGAGGGGTTCTTTTTAAACCTTAACACCCCACCATTGTTTTCATGTGCAAGTTGTATTATTTAGTTTCCTTGCCAAGATGGCTACTAGAACAAGGAGTCTTATTTAAGAATAGTTTTCACAATAATTGATTTTAAAATTATTGAACTTTTATTTTAAATTTATCATTTAAAAATTAATGTTGAAACATACTTCATTTTTTTTTCTCAATATTTACAGGAGTCTCATTTTTAAAATAGAAAAATAATTAGGTTGAAAACAATAATTTTTTTATAAAAGGTCAAACCTAGGCTAAATAATAAATTGAGTCCTTGAATGTGTATGATGGTGTTGATTGTTTGATTCCTGAAAGAATTTTTGTATTAGTTCTTCTGTTGAAAAGTTAGACCATCCTTGAGCTACGTGATTACATTTTCTATCCCCTTATTTTCATTAATATGAACCTTTAGACCTCTATGTTTTCTCATTACCACAATTCCATTTTGATTGAGTGGTTGTAGAAAATAATAGCATCTAGCTACATTGAAATTTAGAATATTTGTTTTTTATTACTTTTATATTATTAGTATATATTAATTGAAAGTCATTTAAAATTGTAGACTTAATTAAATTTCAAGTTTACTATAAATTTGAAAACTTTCAATTAAATTTTTATATTTTATTGAATACTAATTATATTCTTTTAATTGAGTTTTTGTCATTTTTTTTTTTGTTAAATGAGTAATATAACTGTTAAACTAATGAAATTGTTATCTTGTTCAGTCGTCTTAATTAGTTATCATTACATATAATTTTACAATTTTGTTGTGTCTTATTTTTTTTTTAATTTTCATTTCAATCAACTTTTTAGATGATTTGAAGTTTAAATTAATTTAGTTGTCATTAACATAAATTTTATACTTTTAACCGAAATTTTTGTATATTTAATTCTTAATAGTAATCTTATATGTAAAATGTGTCAATTTTAATTATGTGTACGTAAATTTGTTTTTCAAATGATCTCAAATATTGGGCTCGGCAAGAAATTGCATGAATTCAGATTTTGATATCAATTCATTACATTGATCTCATGTTATGATACCTACAATTCTAACCAAGAGCAAGACGGATGATTGATAGATAACTTATATCATGTGGTATTACACTCTATACCACATGCTAACTTTATTAATCAATCAATATAACTTATATTGATAACAAATGCTAATTTTGTCCTTAAGAACAAATTAAGGAATTGAAAATGAGTTTTTTATTTATTTGAAAATGCTTAACAATGCCTATTTATTAACTTATGATTTCCAAAAAGGAAACTCTTTTTCATTATTTAAGGGATGTGCTGATTGGTTGGTAAGACCCTATATATGGACATAACACTAATAAATCTCACAATAAATTATGGATAAGAATTAACAAGTAATACAATTAAAAGTGAATCCTTATTTTCTATAATTAGGAAAAATAGTTTCATTTATTATTGATATAGAAAATCAAGAAGAATTATTAATCTGATATTTTACACTATTATAACACCTTAATTTATAAAAAAAATTATACGTAAAATACATTTCAATCTCAAAAGTTTAATTAAAAGTTAATAATATTTTTTTTCATAAATCCAAACAAAGGTTAATAAGATTACAATATATTTTAATTTTTGAATAAGTAGAAATAAAATTTATTAAATAAAAAACGGAAAGACTTGCGGAGGAAGTAACATTTGCAAAGACTAGTACCACTGTGTAAATGAAGTTCTCTGATATTTGAAACAAATCAAATTCTAACAGCAGCAAACCCTCTCCTCTCGGTAATGGCCACTACAATCACTTCCTTCTTTACTTCTTCTCCCTCTTCTTTCCAACACAACGCAAATCTCAAGGTACCTAACTTTCTCTGTCATTTTTCAGCAATCTTTAGTTTTCACTGTTTCAAGAATAAAGATTAAGCGGTAAAAGATCCAAGAATGTCTATAGAAACTTTATTTTCCCAAAATTGGCGAGTAATAATATGTAAACCGAATTTTGTTGCTAAATGTATTTATATATTTTTCTTTTTCTTTGAGAGTAAAGTCTATAAGTATGGCACCATCTACTACTGTGTCTATAGAAGTGTTGTTTTGTTTCTTCTTCCCCTTACACTGTTTCGTTTCCTTGCATATTCAGTTGAGGTTATCGCTCGGCCGGCAAAGAGACGCTCACCGGACAATATATGATAAAGGTAGCTTGGTTGCTTGTTTGTTGGGCTTATTTGTGAGTTTTCTGTTTTTTATTATTTTCTGACTTAACAACCTATTATTAATTCTTCATTGTTTAAAGAAATAGTGATTTTTATATGATTAGTTCCAATTGGATTACGTAAATAAAGAAGTTTGGTTTCTTCTGATTTCTGGAGGTGACCGCTGTTAACACTCTTCTGTTTGTGATGGTCAGACAAATCCTTTCAGTATATACACGGAGTACCAAAGTTGAGAGGAAGGCACCAGAAACAGCATGCTGTTGCTGGTTCTTGGAGTCAGCCACATATTAGTGGGCGCGAAAAATCTGTTTTGGTGCCAGAAAAGCATGATTCTATTTCTGAAAACACCTTTCCTGTTAACAAATCATGCTTTCATTTACCCCAAAATGGTGGAAAGCTAGGACTAGTCCGATTTTGTGACCTTAGCAGAGATAACGAAGTCATTTCATCAAATTCAGAGAGGAGTCAGAACAGAGCATCATGGATTTTGGGCCCTGCTATCTTAGTTGCTTCTTTCATTATTCCTCCAATCTTTTTGCCTGAAGTAGTGCTTAACATTTTTGGAGACTGGCCATTAAAAAGTGAGTAACTAACTTTTCTTTAAAAGAAATTCTACTGTGATGTGTTACTTTTCATGCAATATATACGATTTAGCATATGCAATGTGTAGTTTATTTCTTGCATTGATGTGCTGTTCAAAGTAACATGTCCCTGATGAATGGAAAATTTGCCAGTCAGAATTTTTTATTGGGGTGGGGTAAGGAACTGGTACTGTTAAACATTCTGGATATTCATATCTGGGGTATGAGCCTTGTTAATAGAGTGACTTGGAACCAGTTATTCTTTCATGATTAGGAAAAAACAGTTTGAAAGAATCTTCGAACAATTGGAGAGAAATGAAAAATTGAAGTGAAAGAATATTTTACTTTCTTGAAAATGAAATTCCCTATTATAATTCATATGAATTCCATAGGTCTATAATTGCTTTGTTTAATATTTATTCAAACGTAATATTGTTTGAATAATCAACTTGCAAACGTTATTAAGTGTACTAGTGTGTGTGTATATATATATATATATATATATATATATATATATATATATATATATATATTGTTTGATAGTTTATTAATAGTTTTAAAACTGTTAAAACTGACAAACAATAACTTCCAAACTCGTACATCTAAGATTTGAGATGAGGTTATGTTTGATTGGATAATTTTTTCATGTAAATAAAATATGAAGAAAAAGATAAACGAGTTTTTAGAATTTTTCTTATTTTATTTCTTAAAAGGTTATTTTTAACTAATGTATAAGTTAGTTTTCATTTAAAAGAGATTTCTTTTATTTTTGTTTCTTATTTTTTTCTAGAAGTGTTTTAGAGAACATTACCAAATATTGATTTGATCCATCCTTGTTCCAATGTTGGCAGCTTTGGGTTGAATATCCGCAAACACTGGAGTGTCTCATTATTTTCTTCGACTGTTGCTGCTTTATTATCCTTTCTTTGTTCCTTTTTTAATTTAGTGCTTAAGTCTAAACTTCTTTGATTCTTCGTCTCCAGTTTTCCTCCTATTATTCTTCACAGAAGCTATTTTCTACAGTGGAGTTGCGGTTTTTCTTCTTCTACTGGACTCTTTAATGAGACGCAGACAACCAAATCATTCTGCAAACAGAAGTGTTACTTTGACCCCGGGATATCAAATCTCTTCCGATGTTACCATGTTGCTTAGTACAACAATTCCAATAGCCACAATGATTTTGTCCTGGGAATGGGCTTTCCCTCTCGTCCCCACGACTTTTGTTCCATTCCTGGTTGGTATAGCTGTTCAATTCACATTTGAGCAGCTCGCAAGATATTGGAACTCATCATCATGGGCTGCTATTTCAGTGATCTTTCATGTAAGAGCAATCCAATACCCTCTTCATTAACCGCTTCCTGCGTTTTTTATAGTAGGATTATTTCAGTTTGTTAAAGTTTAAATTACCCCAGTCCTCTCTTTCAAATACTCTTATTCTTTCTTCTAGGTTGGTGATTCATAGTATCACACTCATAAATTATTTAATGCGCAGGCATATAGATTTCACCAAATTCATCGGGCTGGAAATCTGCTAACGTATATCTCACTTAGAGAAGGAAAATCTGAGATTTCCAATAGTTTGGGAACACTTTCAAATGTCCTTCACCTGCTTCTTGTGATTTGCGTTTGGTCTTTCGCAAGCTTCCTGACGAGATTGCTTCTGGAACTAAACAGTGATGCCAAGTTGATCTAAGGTTTGTTAATATCATTTCACAGCTGAAAACAGCTCAACTCATCTTTGGGTGGAATCTTTCTAGAAAAAGAAAATGAAGGGATATCTTAAGTAGTTCTATTTCCGCGGGCATACAAGTTATAACCCTTACAACTAGTTACATATATACTTGCATGTTGGAACCCTTCGTTTAAGTAGAGAATTGAAAACTTCCCGGATTCACAAGCGAAAAGTTTATTGTAGAGTGACCGTATTTTTTTAGTTAGAAGCAGTACGATCAAAAAAAAAAAAAAAAGGCATACATTTAACAAATACATATACAAATAGTATGCTCAATAGACAATAGATAATATAAAGAGGACCTAATTTTTAATGCTTATAAAAAAAGAGTAATTGGAAAATGAAAATTTATAATTAATTTAGCTTTCATTTCCTTTTCATACAACATAATTAAATTTTTGTTAATGATTATTTCATTAAACTTTGCCACATTCCAATTGACTCTACTCCATTTTCTTCCCTAAGTAAAACATAATTTCGATACAATGTTGAGATTACTCCATTTATTTTATTTTTTTGTATTTTGTTTCATTTTCTATTAAACATTTATATTTAACTATACTTTTTATAATTCTCTGTTTACGTTCCTTTTCCCTCGAAAACCTTTACTTGTCGGTAGAAAAATTGTACAGGAGAAACAAATAAAAAAAAAATATGAATGTGAAAATAAAAATAAAAAGGTGTGGGATTTACCAATTTTTCGTAATCTTTTTGTTTGATATCTTACATTTACTAAAGACAAAGTAAATTTACAGTGGTCTAACTATAAATTTAATAGTAGTATGACATACATATAAGACTAAATATTAATAGTAATCTGACAACGAATTGATAACAAGTGATATAATAAATATAATAATAAACAACAAAGGTGACTCTAATACTTCACATGATGCATTGTAGTTTCTCCAAGAAAATTGTGCTTAATATTTTTCAAGGTTTTATTAAAAGTAATCACAACAATAATCATTAATTATGTTTAACAATAGTTCAACATTTTACAATAAAAATATTTTACTTTTTGAATTATTATTATTAAAATACAGTAAACATATTTTTAACCACAATAATAACTAATATCTAAATATTTACCTTTTAAAATAATTAATTATATTATTTATTAATATTATTATTTTTAATACTAAATCACAGTTTATTGTATAAATATTTTTAACTTATCCAAAAAAAAAATATTTTATATTATTTTTAGCATCGAATAATTTCATAATCTTGTTTTTTTATTTATTAAAACTTTATTTTTTTTATCTATCACATAAATCAAATCATTCACAAATTTTATCATCAAATCACTTTATTTTAATTTCTAAATCTTTCAAAAGAAATACAAAAATTTTACTCAAATTTATTTATTCATTCTCTCAAATTTATCTTTAAAAAAAACATACTATCAAGGTTGAGATGCTCCCTTTCAGGTATAGGTTTTGTAAAATTGTTATGCTTAAAGTCATTTTCTTAATACTAATTTTCATATATTTTTATTTATTTCTCTTAAAACAAACACATTTATTTCAAATAATTATTTATTTATCTCTCTTAATCTGCAAGATTACTATATAGTCCCTAAAATAATCATTTAAGAAGAGGATGAGGAAAAATGAGGTCAGTAAACTTATCTGCCTAATACTTATCCAGTTATTTTAGATTCTTAAATTATTGTATGAACTTGTTCTATTGGTCATGGTCTAAGCAGCTTCAACAAATAACTTGGTGCCAAAACTCCATTAAAATATATCAAACCCAACAAAAGTCAACATATTACACTAAAGAGAATGAAGACGTCAACGCTGAGGCAATCTGCACTGTATTCTTCTTAATGTAATTATTTTTTTTTTCTCTACCAAACTAACCTGTGCATGATGAAAAAACTTTGAAAACTTTAAGAATAAAAAAGTGAATTTAAATTATTTAAATAATATTTTGACATTATTCTAAGTACTATTGCAAAGATATATTGGTACTCACTCCAATGCAGAATCTCCATATTTTATATATTCTTTTAAACAACGCGTTGATGTTGTTTTAAATCTTAGTTTATACATTTGGTCTCCTCAATAATGCACCTTCTCCCTTGGCTGCATCTCTTCCCGTAATAAAAAATTTTACATTTTTTGTATTCAAGAGTAGTTAATCTCCCCATGACATTATTCCTTTTCATTCTTGTCAAAATCGACTTTAACTAAGATTAGGTAGCAATTAAAAACAATAAACAACTCTCCATGAATTGCTAGCTATCAATCCAACTCTAAAACTTCAAAACATTCTTTAAAGTGAACGAGTGAGACCATTATTAGAGATTTATATATATATATATATATATATATATAAAGGATAAAGATAATTAAACAACATTTTTTAACAATATTTGAACATCATCATACGTGTCATTGTGTGATTGGTTCATGGTAATGTCATTATGTCATTTGGACCAATAACACAATAACATGTGTGATTGATGTTCAAATATTGTAAAAAAATGTTGTCTATATATTATTACCCTGTATATAAATAAGAAATAAACTTTTAAATTCAATAACAGTCTGAAATGATGTAAATTCTTCAAAACATTTTCTCTGAAACCGTGGTCGGACAACAATTTAATAATGAATAATATAATAAATGTAAAAATAATAAATTTTATTAAAATATATGAAAGAATTATTTTAGGCTGAAAGAAGTTTACGAAAAAGGTAAATGATGACATGCACTATCAAGTAGCGTTAGGAAAGGAAAAAAAGGTAATTATTTGCACGAAGCGTAGGCACCTAAACTTTTTTGTAGTAGTGACCACATAGTGGAAGTATAGAAGCGTGAATAAAAGAGCAGCAGCATCTTCAAAACAACCACTATTGGGTTAGTACCAAAGTAGATTAAAATCTCCATTCACATTAATATTGGGAAAACTCTTTTACAATAAATGCAATATAATACATCATGATTATATATTTAAATAAATTTCTTTGTAAATATTTATAAAATAAAATAAACTTCTCTAAAATGTAAATTTAACTTATGTATTCAAAAATAAATGCTTACATTTTTTTAAAAAAAAAAAACTACCAATTAACTAACACACAAACTAATTTTTATGTTTAAAGAAGATTATTTTTGTTATTTCATATTTTCCTATCCCCTTTGAGAAAGTTTCATACTCATAGTGATGAAATAATTGAAGTTTTTAGTACAATGTAATGTGATGTTTCCTTTTTGAGGGATTGCTTATGCTTGAATCATGGGAAACTGGGCAAAGGCGTGGATGGTATAAAGATAACGCTGAAAGCTAAGTAGTGAGCTGAATATGAAAGATAAGATTTGAGGCAATCAATGTTTGAACCAAAGATTATTGCTTCATTGAATCAATTATCATAATGCAATATGATTTTAGTGTATAAACTATTCAGCATAATACACCAAACCTCACATGGTTTTGGCTTTTATTCTGGACATTGATAGGTGAAAAATTAATGAAGCTGGAATTGACCAAAACTAGCGTGGTTGTTTTCTCTTCCTTGTTTTCTTCTCATATTTAATTTGGAAGTAGGTCGTTTAGGTTGAGAAGAATATATGCTTAACCCTCTTATGAGTTTGATCCTACCATAATAGAAATGCACAATTGGAAGATGACAATGGAGAAACCTAACACATTGTCTTGTGCTTTCACCCCTCGCTAAATTAAGGAAAATCAGATAGAGAAAGCCTAAAACGTGTGAAAGTTACCCTCATTCATTTTTTTCCACGTATCATTATGAAATCTAACTTTCTGATATTTCATCATGCATGCTTGAAAGCTTATGGCCTTTGGTTTTTCTTTTTTTAAGAAAACTTATCAAGGAAAGCTGAAAGTAATCTTATGCTTGAGGGAAATCTTAGCATTTGGATTGTCATAATGTTTTTGTACCAATTTAGTTGACAATTTTTGAAGTTTAAACAACTGGTACTCTTGTAAAGTCAAATCATGCTTAAACTTGTTTATCTTGAACTCAGACGTCTTATAAAAACTAGTTCGAAGGTACTATGAATTTGTCCAGCAGCATTGTGAGCAAAATTTGAGGATTGTAAAAGTGGGCCCACTTGTGCCACTTTTTTCTCGACCATGAGGGGATCTTTTTCTTCGTGTTGTATAATTCTGTTGAACGTACCCCGTTGTATTATCAAGTTCTCTACCTCAAAAGCTACTAAAGAATCTTAAAATATTAAATTTGTTGCCTAGAGAAAAAAGGGCGAAAAGGCACCAAAATCATGGTTAAACTGAAAAGGTAGAAACTAGAAAGATATCACTATATGTTTAAGATATAATATAATCGGTTGAACTTCTTCATTGTACTATTTCAACTTTCTTCTTGAATAAAGTAGGCAGGGCTTACTTTGCTACTATTTAAAACCGTATCTTAACAACCAATTAGCACTTGAACTTGCGTCTTTCTTCATTATTCCTTCGTTTCTCATTCTATCTTTTTCTTCCTATTTTCATTATATACTCATCAAAATTTGAGCTCTTCTTAATTGTTCTTCTCTGTTCTTTTATACAGAATGGACCACCTTTTCCTAGATCATACCTTTTGAATCATTGGTCTTCTGTGTGAACCTTTGAAATGAAACTCATACCTGTAAAACATTCTGCAATGGGTTCCGTTTGGATGTGCCATTTCTTTCTGTTACTGTCCATACTATATACTTCTTTTATTGCAACTATGGCCAATAATGCAACAGATTCCTACTGGCTTATCAGAATTAAATCAGAGTTGGTAGATCCATCGGGAGCACTTGGCAACTGGTCTCCGACAACTCATGTCTGCAACTGGAATGGAATAACATGTGCAGTTGATCAGGAATATGTTATTGGCCTGAATCTGTCTGGTTCAGGAATATCCGGTTCCATTTCAGTTGAGTTCAGACACCTCTCTTTTATTCAAACACTTGATTTGTCTTCAAATTCTCTTTCTGGCTCCATCCCTTCGGAGCTGGGTCAGCTTCAAAATCTAAGAATATTGCAACTATACTCAAATGATCTCTCTGGGAACATTCCTTCAGAGATAGGTAACATGAGGAAGTTGCAAATTCTTAGAATAGGTGACAACATGCTGACTGGTGAAATTCCACCTAGTATTGCCAATATGAGTGAATTGACAGTTTTGGCAATAGGATACTGCCACTTGAATGGAAGCATTCCAGTTGGGATCGGTAAATTGAAACATCTAATATCCCTTGATTTAGAAATGAACAGACTTAGTGGCCCCATACCTGAAGAGATTCAAGGCTGTGAAGAGCTCCAAAACTTTGCAGCATCAAACAACATGCTTGAAGGAGACATACCTTTCTCTATGGGGTCGCTTAAATCATTAAAAATTCTGAACCTGGCCAATAACAGTTTGTCTGGGTCAATTCCTCCTGCTTTGAGTCATCTTTCTAACTTGACATACCTGAATTTGCTTGGAAACAAACTACATGGAGAAATTCCTTCTGTGCTTAATAGTCTGATTCAGATGCAGAAGTTGGACTTGTCCAAAAACAACCTCTCTGGATCAATACCTCTCCTTAATGTAGAATTGCAGAGTCTTGAAACTCTTGTTCTGTCTGATAATGCTCTGACAGGTAGCATTCCAAGTAACTTCTGCCTCAGAGGTTCAAAGCTTCAGCAACTCTTTTTGGCTAGAAACAGGCTCTCTGGCAAGTTTCCTTTGGAGTTGCTCAACTGCCCCTCAATCCAACAGTTGGACCTTTCTGATAACAGTTTTGAAGGAGAACTTCCCGCAAGCCTGGACAAACTGAATAACCTCACAGATCTTGTTCTCAACAACAACAGCTTTGTTGGACCTCTCCCTCCTGAAATTGGAAACATTAGTAGCTTAGAGGGTATTTTCCTATTTGGTAATTTCTTGACAGGTAAAATTCCAATGGAGATTGGAAGGCTGCAGAGATTGAGCACCATTTACCTCTATGACAATCAGATGTCTGGACTCATACCAAGAGAGATAACAAACTGCACAAGCTTAGAGGAAATTGACTTCTTTGGGAATCACTTTACAGGGCCCATTCCAGAGACTATAGGCAAGCTCAAGAAATTAGTTGTTCTGCATCTTAGGCAGAATGACTTGTCTGGTCCGATCCCACCAAGCATGGGGTACTGTAAAAACCTTCAGATATTGGCCTTAGCAGATAACATGTTGTCTGGTTCCATTCCATCTACATTCAGTTACCTCTCGGAACTCACCAAAATTACCCTTTACAACAACTCCTTTGAAGGACCTCTCCCTCATTCACTCTCTTCTCTCAAAAGCCTGAAAATCATCAACTTTTCACACAACAAGTTCAGTGGAAGTTTCTTTCCTCTCACTGGTTCAAATTCTCTAACAATTCTGGACTTGACCAACAACAGCTTCTCAGGTCCCATCCCTTCCACTCTAGCAAATTCTAGAAACCTCAGCCGTCTCAGACTTGGACAAAATTATCTCACTGGAAGCATTCCTTCTGAATTTGACCAACTCACTGAGCTCAATTTTCTTGATTTATCATTCAACAATTTAACAGGAGAGATGCCACCTCAACTCTCAAACTCCAAGAAAATCGAACACATCCTCATGAGTAACAACAGGTTGAGTGGCAAATTACCTGTTTGGTTGGGAAGTTTACAGGAACTTGGTGAGCTAGATCTCTCATACAATAACTTCAGTGGTAGGGTACCTTCTGAGCTTGGTAACTGCTCAAAATTGCTCAAGCTTTCTCTCCATCACAACAATCTGTCCGGTGAAATCCCCCTAGAGCTTGGAAACCTCACTGCTCTCAATGTCTTCAATTTGCAAAGGAACGGATTCTCTGGCCCCATTCCTCCGACAATTCAGCAATGCACAAAGCTGTATGAGCTTAGGCTCTCAGAGAACTTTTTAACAGGTAACATACCAGTTGAGCTAGGAGGGCTTGCTGAGTTGCAAGTGATTTTGGACTTGAGTAAAAATCTCTTCACTGGTGAGATTCCACCATCTCTAGGAAACCTCGTGAAGCTAGAAAGACTCAACCTCTCTTTCAACCAACTTGAAGGGAAAGTTCCTCCTTCACTGGGCAAACTCACAAGCCTGCACGTGTTGAATCTCTCAAACAACCATCTTGAAGGCCAGATTCCTCCAACATTTTCAGGATTCCCACTAAGCTCATTCCTGAACAATCACGGCTTATGTGGCCCACCACTGAGATCATGCTCTGAATCCACGGCACAGGGGAAAATGCAGCTATCAAACACACAAGTGGCAGCAATCATTGTGGCCATTGTGTTTACTTCCACAGTGATATGCTTAGTGATGTTGTACATCATGCTCAGGATCTGGTGCAACTGGAGAAAAGTTTCCATTTCGAGTGCAGAAGGTGGCACTGTTGCCCATAAGGCAAGAAATGGAGAGTATTGGAATATGAATTCATTTGGGTTGATTCCTTCACCAGATAAGCAGAATTCAGCAGCAACTTCCTTCTATAATCTTAAAATGGAGACCATGGAAAATGCACATATGTAACATATTTTTCATTAGTTTGGGTTCCAAGCTTTGAGGAACCATTGTATCTCACACTACTTGCACATCCTCAAATGCTAACATAATTTCATTCAATAGAAATACTTCTTCTCTTCATTCAAAAGCATCATCCTACCGCATTATCTGCCACCGGGAATTCTTTAAGAACGAGTATATCATTCCTAAAATTAGCAATATTATTTTATTTAAATAAATATAAAATTAAGTTGAAAATTATTATAAGTATTAAATTCATTTTATTAAAACACGTGATATATATTTTTTATAATGATTATAATAAAAAATTGGTTAAATTAAAAAATAATTAAAATGAAATAAATGATAAAATTGATCAAATAATTGTTTTAATTTTAAAAAAACTTGTATTTAAAAGATAAATTTAGAAAACAAATCACAAAGAAGAATGTGATTTATGCACAGGTATAGATATAAATAAGATAATATAATAAAATACATATGGTGTTTATGTTTTAGTAAGATATGCAAAACCAATTTAAATTCTTTTGAATATACAAAAAAAAAAATAGTTTTATTGAAAGGAGAAATATAGTATCGGTTACGATTTTTAGGATTTGTTTAGATATCAAATACATAAGTAAGATATATGTTTTATGAAAGAATTTGTTATTTTATTTTGTTAGTCTATAATTAGAATAAATAAAATATCAAATATTCATAATAATGTGATCATCTTTTGAAATATTATTATGGGTTTTTACTTTATTTGATTTATACTGGCTAGGTTAAATCTATTTTGTGTCATCTAGTGTATTTTGATTTCTTTTAATTCTTGATTAACTAAGCTTCATTTTATTTATTATATTAATCTTATTTGGTGTAACTGAATAGAGATAATAATGTCTTCTGTTTCGACACCATGTTTTATCCAACATAATATATATATATATATATATATATATATATATATATATATATATATATATATATATATATTACAACCTAACAAAATATTTATAATATTTCAATCTTAATTTTTTAAATTTAAACAATAACTAAATATATTTTTATTTTTATATAAAAGATATTTTAAATTAAAAGAAAAATTACTAAAAAAATAATTTTGAATAAAAAATACTAAGTAAATATATTCTTGACAAATGTTCACGCCCATCATGGAAAAAAGACATTTTGACCATTAGATAAGTTACTTCTAAAATCAAAGGCATAGATTGTTATATATGCCATGGTACTTTGTGATTTGTATTTTAAGAAAGAAAAAAAAATCAAATATTATAATGCAATGACGTGGATAATATTTTAAATTATTTCGTGAGTCAGTTATGTCAAGGAGTGGTTTGCTTCAATGAGATTTTGCAAAATTTTAGAAGAACAATGCATAATAATCGAGCACGAGTACTCTCTAATGCACGTGTTACAATTTAGTTTTGACAGATACAAATGTATTTCTTTGTAAATTTTATTTAATGTAATATATCACTAATCCAGATAAATAATTTTACGTTGACGTTAATTTTAAGATGTGATGGTAATATTGTACCACGATACAATTAATACAATATTCTTTTAATTCATAATTTATTTTGTGATAAGTAATTTTAAAACAGGAGTAAGAATTCTATTTGGTTAATTTTTGAAAATACAAGCAAATTTGTTAGTAAGAAAATAAATAAAAACAAAATAAAGATAAAAGAAAAAAAATGAATGGAAATTTGTTGTAATAAATAAGATGATGTCGACATTCACTACTTAAAACGAAATGTTATGTCAAATCTTCATTGACATCTACTCTTATAATATCTTAACCGTTAATTTTAATGAATTTGATGTCATCATGTTGATGAATTTGAAAGAACCCGAGAAAGAAAATTCATATTTGTCCAAGTTCATAAATTTGGTTTAGTTGAGAAATAATATAAATGGAAGAGAGTAAAGAAAAATATAGTTAATGTAATGTATAATTTTCAAAACAAGCACCCTCGAAATACTTAAGCTATCCTAAGAGAGTTGTGACCTTCGATAAACTTCATATATCACAAATCCTGTTAAAATATAAATTATTGTTTCTCATTAGGAAGATGGGTTTTAAAATCCCAAATTAATTAAAATTATGATTAATTCAAAATACAAAATTCAATCAAGCTTAACACATACTCTAAGTAATCTCACCAAATTGAAAAAGAAAAAGCAATGTATTTACCACTTAATTATATATGAAAGACGCATTAGGAAGAAGAAGGTATGAAAAGATAAGATGCAGAGGACTAGATCATACATCTTATTTATGTTTTTCCAATTTACTAAATTTATGTATGTTGAATGTAGGGGACATTGGAATTAAATGAACACTGTATTTAAGGAGAGATTATGAGACATAAACTAAGGAAACAAAGCGAGGAAGCACAATATTCAAATAACTAAGGTCCATACACAATTCATGTCAATAATCCATCAAAAAATAGCATATCCAGTTTTTTTCTATAATTTATTTTGACAATAGAAGAGGATCAATATGAGAAAACAGTTCCTCAATTCATGACAACTGTAATACATCAACAACTTGCAAGGACACAGCACAGCCACGTTTACTCTTCCCTACCCTTGAAGTCCTGCTTCATGTACACAATTATATAATACAAGTTGCTTCATGACCATAATCTACATTTTGTTCCTTGCGTCTTATGTTGAGCAAAATCCACTCATGTTCTCCTTTGCTTTCCAACCTTGCTCATCAGAATTTTACACATTCAAATTATAATTCACTATACTCAGTTTTCTCTTATCCCCATTCAGGTCACTCTTTAGGATCATCGTAAAATTTCAAGTGAATCTACCTAGGCTCAGGCGCCCCCATATTTAATTGGATATTTGAATCAGGGCTGCCAGCAATGAACTTGTCAGAATGAGAAGAGGAATTCCGTTGTACTGTTAAATCATCATTTGGAATTAGTGAACTGGTGGTGCTGTGAAAGGAGGACCTTGCACTTGCAAGCCCAATTGAGGATACAGTGCGGTCATTTTGACTTAGCCCACTGAAATTGAGGAAAGGTTGTTGCTTTGGAGAGGGAATAGTGTAGTCTTTCTTGGTTAGCATCTGAACTACTTCAGACATAGATGGTCTGAGAGTAACAGTTGATTGTGTACAAAGAAGGCCAGCTTGGAGCGTATTTGATGCTTCTTCTACCGTGAGTTTACCTTGCAGAACTGGATCAACGGATGCTGTTATATTATTTGCCTTGTAATTCTTCCACACCTGAACAAGAGATAAAATGAACATGCTACTGCCTGCTAATGAAACTCACTGATACCAATACCAATAAGTTACGGTTTGAGTGAGGGATAGTTAATCTTACGCTGTGGAGAAGTGAAGTTGACCCCGCTATGTGATCACTGTTCTTCTTACCACAAACAATTTCAACAATTAGGACACCAAAAGCATAGATGTCTGCCTTCTCTGTCAATTGTCCATTGGAAACATATTCAGGAGCCGTATATCCCCTGACAAAACCAGTTGACTTTAATACGCCACCAGACCAATAGTGTAACACAAGTGAATTTTTTTATTGGAAGACATTAAAACTTTGTCCATTCTAGTTCGTATTTTTAAGAGGTTAAGATTCCACAGAAACGTTTTCTTCATAAAGGATTTGCAATTTTGATCATCGCATAGTCTGGATATGAACTATCAATGTAACTATTTAAGAGCTATGCAAGTAATTTCAGAATCCTCATGTTTTTACATAAATTGAAATGACAGAACTTTTCTACTTACAGTGTCTTCGAATTTCCTGCATTACGATGAGATTCGTTTCCAGTAACAATGTGAGAAAGACCAAAATCCGCTATTTTTGGATTCATATTCTCATCAAATAGAATGTTGCTGGACTTTATGTCTCTGTGAATAATCTTTGTTCCAGAGCCTTCATGAAGGTATGCTAGGCCCTCAGCTATCCCACATATGATTTGAAACCGTTTTTCCCAGTTCAGAGCATCTTCTGAGCCCTTACCTGCAAATTACAAGGGATCTATTCTCAATTTTCAAAATAAGCACATAGAAAGATAGAAAAGGAGAATAAGATAATTTGTATGTGTTCCCTCAATTTCCCCTTCAAAGCTAAACTAAAATTGTGCAAGTCAGTAATCAATAACAAAGCTTAAACGCCAAGTCACCAATGAAAATAGTGATTTTCCTTTATAGCAAATTGTAACGAATTGTAAGAACTGACAACAAAGTTCCTATGGACCAACCAAATGTGGTCCATTAAGAATACACAAGATAGTTAAATACATATGAGCAAATGTCTCTCTAACTAGTAAAACGAAGACACTCAAATCATGCTCTGTAAATAATTGAGAAAAAACACCAACTTGGACTAGAATTGCTCAAAGTGCACAACTCACCGAAAAGGACTTGATCAAGACTTCCATTGGGCACAAATTCATAAACCAACAGGCTTTCAGGGCCTTCGATGCTGCACCCCAAAAGCTTCACCACATTCTTGTGTTGAATTCCACTAATCAAATTGACCTCATTGAAGAACCCCTCTGTCCATTGCCGTTTATTAAAAGATAATCGTTTAACAGCAACAGTCTTCCCAGTGGGGAGGGTTCCTTTGAACACGGAAGCAGCTCCACCTTGGCCTAATTTGTTTGCGGGATCAAAATGATCTGTGGCGTTCTCGAGCAAATCGTACCTAAAACTGAAGCCTGCTACGAAGGCAAAATCAGGTGCCAAACCACCACTGTCGCTTACTGTATCAGAATTAGCACATAAGAGAATAGAAAAATACTACAGAAAAAATATAACCACTGTGGCATTAAACGAACAAACATTACCTTTTCTACGTGACGACATTCTATGACAGCACATACATGCAGCAAGGACGATGAGTGAAATCCCTACTATCACCGATAATACAAATGCAACGATCGTCCAGACACCAGGCCCTTCTTCTGAAAACATTTCAAGTTAAAAGTAATTCAATTATAAATGAAATAGGAATATCAATGTCCTGTCTTGACTAGCCTGGTGTTGGGATGTATGAATTAAAGCATGGAATTTATAGCTACACCGCATAATGTTATTATAAAAGTTAACAAAATAAACAACTGTATATACACACACATTTGGTACGCGTTTACATATATCATTCATAAAACTCAAGGAATATTGGAGGTGATAACATTCTTGCTTCAAGTAATTAAACTTATTATTAATCAAATTCAAGATCGCAAATTAAGATATTATGAAGCGTATCAATTGAACATTCTTAATGGAACTTATTTTATTTTGGATGAACACAGAACATCTGTTGACCTGAAATAAAATGACCAATCTCTTAAATCACCATAAGATTCATTTAGAGAATTTATTGGAATTGTTTAACTTATTTTTGCAATACCTATCATTCTCCCAGGTGTAGTTTTGTTATACTAACTCCCTATTTCAACCTTCTCTTTTCTTCCTTCACTACTGACCGAAGAAGGAACCTTGTTTGAAATACCTTGTAGGTTTCCACTTTTGCACTCTGCTTCTCCTTTTCTGGTCAGCAGTGTCTTTTGAACCTGTATACTCTTTTTTTGAGGTCTCTCACAAATGTTTCAAAGAAGTTTATGGGAAAAACTACCTTAGTCTACATCTGTTGAGCTTTGTTTTCATGTCCAAAGTTTTTATGATCACTTGGAATAATATGATGGTAAAATATCATCAGACAAAAGGATTTCCAACTTGTGCTTATTGTGGTAATTTGTGGAACCTAGTATATATGGAATTCTCAAAGCATTCAAAACTTGTAACTCTTTGGATGAGGCTAGGTGTATTTTTGTAAATGGTATTCAACGCTTTTATGATTTTCTCCATAAACTAACGTCCTTAAACAAATAAATCACGGTCATTACTTCTTTTATTGTTGAAGTCCGATGAATTGTTGAAGAGTTGAAAATGTTGCTAGATGTTGATCCACTGAAAGACATTAAGAAGTTGAAAAATTCTATATGGTTATGATCCATCATGCCGTCAACTTAGATTTTGATCGTGTTCAGGATCAAATCTTGATTGATCAATAAGTTACATCAATGAAAAGCCTAATAACATGACTAATTGATGCTCCCATCCATACTAGCATAAATATGTTCATGATTATGCTAAATCATATGCCTGTGTCAACTTGTGAAATTGTGAAAGGGAAGGTTGTGGCAAAATGGTGCAGCAGAAATGAAAAATAAATACTTAGCTGAAATTGTCTGTACCTTATTGGCTAGTTCTAGTGTGTCACTTCATCGTTGGGGTGATTTTATTCTTATCGTTTGCTTTCTTATAAATATATAATGTCTTTTTCCTTTTTTGAAAATCATATTCCTTATACTATTTTTTTTTTCTACATCCCTCTGTCTTTGGTTTTGTGTGCTTTGTTCATTATGTGTCCTCAGAGTTGAACCCGAAAGACCCGTCAAACATGTTTTCTTGTAATATTATCGTCTCCAAAAAGGTATCGATATTATTCTTCACAAACTGAGAAGTACTTGTCTACAAGTGTCAACCTTTTTTAAGAGAGTCCTTTCTTTCCTATAAGATGATAGTTCTATCCAACAATTTGTACCTTTCCCATTATTTTAACCATTCTCATTCCTCACTCATGATACTCCAAATCAAACCACTCCTCACAGAACCATCATCATCCCCTGTGATCACCTAAAATTGCAGAACACAAAAGATTGGTTTCATATTACATGGTAAGTCCATTCTTCAAGTCCCTCACCACCACCTACCCACACCATGACTTCTGATAATGAAGGATCTAGTTATCATATTACTCTTCAAAAAAGTACCTGCTCTACCTATAATCATTTTCCAAGTTATCAAAGGTTATCTCCTTCGGTTTTCTCCTATCTTATGTATGCCCCTTATAACTATTCCTAAAATTTGAAGAAAGTACTTGATATCTTGAATGATTGAAATGCATAGTCTTAACCAGAATCACGCATGAGAGTTGGTTCCTTTTCTACCTAAGAAGAAGACAGTTTGGTATAAATGTGTTTAAGCTGTCGAAATAAGTCAAATGGTAAAGTTGATCGCCTTAAAGCATAATTAG
Source organism: Vigna radiata var. radiata (assembly GCF_000741045.1). NCBI lineage: Eukaryota > Viridiplantae > Streptophyta > Magnoliopsida > Fabales > Fabaceae > Vigna > Vigna radiata. The sequence goes on along the minus strand of NW_014543246.1, from coordinate 127,574 downwards.
TCATCGAAGGATACACATGGATCATTTAGAGCACTTGCAATTTATGTATTGTAAGCTCGGTGCATGTAAAGGGGTTTGCTTGGGGAAATGTTGGACTATTGTTTGTACTATAATTGATAGACAAAATGATCTGGAACAAAGTTAATTTAAACTATTGTTTCTTGATTATCAGTGACCTCGTATATATGGGTCATACATGATTTTTTTGAAATAATTATAAACGAAGTAAATGAATAAAATCCTTAGTGCGTGTTACCTGTAGAAGTAGGAGAATCCTTGATGTTAGGCGGTGGTGAAACGTCATTGTAGAATTTGTGCCTTGAATACCGCAAAATGCAACCAGTGAATAGACTCTTACCCTCACCACTCGGCACACATTCCTGCACTTTCTTTGCCGCTTCGGTCAAGCATATCTTGCACCTCCCTTTGTTCAGCGTCGACCAGCACTGCGCCAGGGCGAAAACCCCATCCCCTCCGTCCACCGCGAACCCGCGTTCCACTGCCTCCTCCGTCACGTTCGACACCGTCGCCGCCACCCGTCTGGCCGTGTCATTCCCCACAGTTGGGCTCACGCAGATGCCGATGTCATGAGTGGGGTCCACGCTCTCACGGATAAAGGAGTAGTCATCGTATCGGAGGAAGCAGCCCTCGAGGTAGATTCTGCCAGCTGCCTTGGGCACGCACCGTGACAACACCAGCCTCGCTTGGCTGAAACACATGTAGCAGTCTGCTGGCCTCAGGTCGCGCCGGCATTGGGCCAATGCGTACATGGGAGGCCCAGAACCCAGCAGCGTCTGCGCTCCCCACCCTCGCTCTTTAACCTGAAACGACACCATGTCCATTATGGCCATGAAGTTGGACGCAGAAGACTCAGGGTTCTCATAATCCCCGCACGTGAGACCCGTTTCGCGTATACCCGTGCCGGAGCAGCCCGCACGTGGGATTAACAACGACGACGACAGCAACATTAAGCATACCCAGGTAATAAGGTTTTCAGGAACGTTAAAAAATTGCACCATTTTTTTCTTCTAATTAACAATTGCTCTGCTCTTCCTTTTGTTTGAAAATAGTGAGAATTAAACAAGTAATGATATGGTATTTGGCTTTGATGCCTCGTTATGATTCCTCCTTTGTTGCTCTGTAGACATGTCTTTGTCGTGGGGTTCCGCCTTGAAGGTAGACAGGGAGAGGGTATTCCCGATCTTGGTGTAGATAGTCTTCTTGATTAATTTCGTCACAGGCATGATCCCTTCAGGTTTATGAGTTTTGCAGCGAGGTAAAAAGATTATATAAGAAGAGAGAAAAAAACGTTGTGCATGCGGAGATTGTGATAATCGAAAGGAGAAATGAACTGGCTTCGTTTTATGTTTTTCCTTATTTAGGGTTTGCATGACGTAGAAAATAGAGTGGAATAACACCTTCGACATGGTATTCGCTGGCCCTTTTCTCTATCCAGTACATATCTTCTTCAAGCAGCACCACCTCCAAAACTAGTCCTTACAGACTGTACTCCACCCATTAAAAGTGCGTCATGTCAATTTTATAGAGTTTTATTGTTTGGAAGTTTGTTAGGCAAAACCCTTTTATAATCTACTGTTGGATTTAATTTAAAGTAATTGAGGTGTTTTGGTTTCATCAGTTATGTACTTTCGTTACTTGCAGCGGAGATGTATATAAATAGATCTTTATGAATAGAAAAGTGATCAAATCCTTCACTTTCAAGTATGCTGCATAGCCTAGTAGATATATAATATTATTTCATTAGACCACTTTTACACTACAAAAGTATTCTTATAGAATATTATTCTTACAGTTTAATCAGAATACATAATCTTTAAATAACCCTTAAAAATTTTACTGCAGTAATTGTTGTGAATATATGGTTGTTAATGTTGAAAAAAATATGTTTTTTTATCGAGACTTAAGATTGTATTTTTAGATACTTGTGTTCTAATGTAAGTCTTGAGATGATCGTTGATACCAAATACTAAGTGTTGAAAACTATAATGGCGTATATACAATTTAAAACTATATGACAAGTCAAAGAATCAGCGATATATGCATCTTTAAAAAAGATAGACACTTATCCGTGAAAAAAAAAATGTTTTAACAACTCATTTTTGTCGGTACTCGTTGAAAACAGAGTGTGTGCGTGTTCAAAGTAACTTCCTTACTCTGATTTAATGGTAATGAAATAAGGTGTGCATAATGAAATTTGCAACGTGTATATACTGAGTGTGAAAAGGAATTGTCTCAGTTAAATTTTGAAGCATGTAAAGATCTGGCGACATAATATTTCATGCATCTTAGAGTGAATCAGATTCAGAAGGAGCATCATTAGCAAACTTCAACTAATTGTTTTAGTAAAATAGCATTACCCTGCATCCTGCGCTTTTGAATAATGTTTGAGTAAGCCTCTAGATGGGGAACACGGAATACAAATCAAAACTCGCTCTCACTCTCATTGTATGACCACCATTGTCTTCAGCAAAAAAAATGGCATTTACATATGGAACACGTGACCCATTTCACGATGACAGTCTCACACACTATACATATCCTACTTTTGAAATCTGATTGCTCGTCATCCACAATACCACATACGTCAATAGTCCTGTACACAAAGTTTAGAGAACTTAAGTTATACTGTAATTTTTCTTTTTATTTTCGAAAACAGAGTTTTAGTGCCAGTACCTGCTAATACTTGATCATGTGTTGCTCCTGACGGTAAGCCAACTGTAAAATTTACAGAAAGAGTATGAAAAACCATTAAGCATTATTTTATCTTTTTTTGTTTGAAAGAAATGATGATTAATTAAGGAAAAAGTTGGTAAATGGAGGAACCTGAATCACAATTGGAGGTGGAGTTGAAGTCCCCGCACATACAGACCTGTCTAATCCCATCGGAACCGTAGCCACAGGTGCCACCAGTGGCTTCACAGGCGCCACAGAACTCATCATTCCCCTGAAGGGAGTACCTAATACGGATCCCGTAGGACCACCCGCCTGGCCCATCAACCTTAAGCGGAGCGACGCTATAAGCACTGCTATACCCTTCACACTGAAGCTTGGTGAGGTTAATCTCCCTAATAGCCTGATAGGGAACGGCACAGCACTCAAGTGGGCCGGAGCCGAAGAAGGAGGCGGGGCCAGATCTCTTGTGGCCCATCATCTCCCAGGCGGGGCAGGAGAGGTACTCCTCGCAGCCCATTCCGGAGACGTTGCGGCAGGGGAGGTGTTTTCCGGGGAAGCCCTGGAAGAGGGGGGAGCGAGGGGAGCAGGCGATGAGCATGAAGACGTTGTCGGCGGCGGGGTTCATGTAAGGAGCCCGCCAGGGTTCGACGGAGAAGCCGTTGCCTCGGGATCCGAGGACGAGGTTGTGGCAGGTAGACATGTGAGGCTCGTGAAGCGTGAGGGCCTGGTAGGCGTAGTCGATTTCGAGGACCCTGTAGGAGCCGGAGCTGACGTGGAACATGAGAACCTCGTTCATGCAGAAAAGAAGATCGCGGAAGCCAGGGTGGCCGCAACCGTATTGGAGTGCGAAGGGGTAGTCTATGGTTATGTTGCCGCAGTATGAACGACATGTGTTGGGGTGGCACCAACTTAGAGGGATTGTATATGCTGCCCAGAGAAACCACACTCCAAACACCAATGAACCCATGTTTCTCAATACTACTAGAGCACTCACTTCAATAGTATCTTGCTTCATCAGTTGCATGATGATTATGAGCAAGCTTTATTTTGGTGTTGGGGAATCTAGATGAATTGTGTGGGGGTTTTCCTTCGCTTTATGTTGGGGTAGGGACCACGGATATTGTTGTTTTTATGGTGGCTTTTCCATTTCTCCCTACCTTTGCTTTGCTTTCCCTGCTTCCTCTACAATATATACTCATTTCTTTACAATCCAATATCTTTATAAGGTTACTTGTACTACAAACTATACAAAGAAAACAAAAGTTTATATGGTTGGGATGGTTTATAAATAACTCCATCCTTAATTCATCACAGATATAATCTCCTAATCTCCTAACAGCTTCTCCCTTCTGTGTTTGAGATTCCAAATTAAAATTAACAAAAAAAAATAAAGACTAAAGCATATGGCTACAGATTGAACTTAGTAGAAAGATAAAGAGCCCTGATCAATTGAAGCTCTCTAAATTGTCTACTCCCATTCTATAGTGCTGTCAAAGGATATTTTCTAATACTCCTCCAACATCTGCATTTACAAATGACTTTAAAAATGAATGAAGTAAATTATTCATGTAGATCAAAAGGATTTATTAAAATTTAATATATATTTAGAGAAAAATATAATAATAAATTTATAAGATGTAAGATGTGATAAAAAAAAATAAGTGCATAATAAATGTTGCGGGTATGGAGTTTGGATCAATATCAAACATACTCTTTCACACTTTTTTTAAAGTCTTCTAATGTCATTTTCAGTCTCACTTATAAAGTTCTTCCGAATTCTTAATACTTCTTCTCTAAGTCGTGTGAAGATAGTGTACACCCCCGACACTCAAAGTAGTACTATGACTATCCAATTAGCACAATACAATCTTAAATTCTTAATAAACAAAATCACATACCTCTTTACATTACACTTGTATTTATAGGTTTTGAAATGAGTTTTTCATTAGTGTTGGCCTAATCACGATCCAAAAGTTGATAATCATATTTTACCTATAAACATGTCCAATTTGTAACATGATCAACTAACAAATGTTTGATTAATCGATTACTTAACCTTTGGTGGGGGTCGTCCGATCTACAATGATAAATAAGGATGGTAATATTGACTGAATGGTCAATCGAAGATCGATCGGTCATACGATACAATAAATAAAATGATATCAAAGTTATAAGTAATATATGTGTATTATTATTCTTTTATTAGAGTACCTTATAACTTTTATTTGTATAATCTTTTTATAACTTTTTAACTTGTTTATGTTTGATGGTTTTTTATCATTTATTGTTAGTGTATTAGAAGAAAAAATATGAGAAATTGAATTATCGTTCATATATGCCATACACGCATCTTGATTTATAAGATAAAAACTTGAATATATGTATACATTCAGGCTAACTATTACAGAGGAAACCAAACTATAACAAAAGAAATATAGCATATTTCTATCATCCTTTCTCAAGCTAAGAGTAAGGGTTATGGAGTCCAAGCTTGGAAATGGCATTCTAGAAAGGAGCTAGATGTAAGGATTTGTTGAAGACATCAACAAGTTGAGGAGCAAAAGGAACATGCAGAAGATGTATAAGCCCATCTAGAAGTTTTTGTCTTATAAAGTGGCAATCAATCTCAACATATTTAATTCTCTCATAGAAGGTAGGATTTTAGGCTATATGAATGGTAGAATAATTATCACAAAAAGTAACGTAAGGAATGGCAATTGGAAGATGCAAATCTTGAAAAATATATTGAAGCCCCTAAAGTTCACAAGTTAAGCTGCATTTCATCTCTAATCAACTGATAGCCTTCTTCTTTAAGTTCTTAGTGTGATGGAACATATGGATCAGTAAACAAATCCCTCCAACCCTTTTTATCTACATCTTGGGAAAATCCCCAGATCTTACTCTCATCTCTCAAGTTTTAAATGAGACTAACTATTACTCTTGGAGCATAAACATGAAAAGAGCTCTTATCTCCAATAACAAGATCGAGTTCATAAATGGAGGTATCAACAAATCTCAAAGAAACGATCCCTTGTTTGATTCTCAGGAAAAATGCAATTTGATGGTTCTATCTTTGATTATCAAGACCATTTCTTCACATATTACAGAAAGTGTCATATATGTTGAAAATGTTAAAGATTTGTGGGATAAATTAAAAAGAAGGTTCTCCAAAGAAGATTACTTCAAGATTTTAGATTTACTTCAGGACATTCATTCGATTAAACATGGAGAAAAGAATGTAAGTCAATTCTTTAATGATTGAAAAATTCTTTGGGAAGAATTAGAGTCTCTTAGACTTATACCATGTTGCACTTGTGATGTTCCTTATAGTTTTGATCTGTCTAAGATCTTTGTCATATACAGAGAAATAGAACGTTTGCTTTTTTGAAAGGCCTTATAAATGATACTTATAACACTGTGAGAACACAAATTCTTTTAATGGAGCACCTTTCCAATATCAATCGGGTCTTCTCCCTCATAATGCAACAAGAAAGATAAGAAAGACAAATTACCGGCATCACCAATAAGAATGAGAAAACAAAGATCTTGGCCAACACCATTGACAAAACAAAAATCATTTGAAACAAGAACAAAGCTGGAAATCTCAAGGGTGTGATGTTAGCTCACGTGAACAAGGAATAAGAAGAGGAAGAAATCTCAATCATGGAAAGCAATGCTCCTATTTTCACAAGATGAACCATATTGTGGATCAATGCTACTCCAAACATGGCTACCCTTCATGGAATAAGAAGAATGACAACCACAATAATCAAAACAGAGGAGGACATAATGAATGGAGTTGTGTTAATTCTTGAAAAAATGATTTTGCCTCTACACATACACATATCACTCATTAAATATAATGAAATTTTCTCAATTTAAATGAAGAAGACTTTATCCCTTACTCGTTTAGAATCTCAACATATGAAGAGACATATCAATCAATCATATACCCTACCAATGGTCACCAATTGTGGGATGTTACATAATTCCTTGGTGTTTTGCCTCCTAAAAGAATTTTATGTGGAAGACCAAAAAAGGAAAAAAGACTTGAAGTTTGGGAGTTGGAAAAGAATGAAAAAAATTAACAAAATGTGGTATGCCAAAAAAAATGTGAAAATATGCAAAGAAGTTGGCTACAATAGAAAGACTTATCCCCAACTCCCTCAATCAAAAGCAACACCAATAGCTGAGTCAGATCAAGCCAAAGACCAAGTAAAATTACCTTAAACAACTAAAACAACTGAGTAGGCAGCATCATGAACAAGTCATCCACTTAGAGCTCATGAGCCACCTAAACAATCATATTAGGCCCCAACAACTCAAGCAACTAAACATTCACACCAAACACCAACACAAACAATTTAAGCAGTTGAACAATCAAACCAAACATCAACACATGCAACTCAGGTAGTTGAACAACCAAACAAAGCACTAACACAAACAAATCAAGCAACTGAACAATCAAACCAAACACCAACACAAACAACTTAACCAACCGAAGCATCCCAAGTAGCATACACAAATCTCATTCATCATTCAAGATAAGGCAAACCCAATAAAAGACAGAAACCTCAACATAAGAGAACATGTTTGGAAGCAATGACTTGAATTGTGATTTTTTTGTACATGCACCCTTTGTTAAGGGTCTTTCTTATGTATTTTGTAACATTTTGTTGTTTATGACTCATACCTTTTTTTAGCTTTCATATGTTTAAACATCCAAAACAATGTTCATTGTAAATGGATGTCTTTTCTAATAAAAATATCAAGTAAAATCTTTTGTTTATATAATATTATGTTATCAATGACACATCTCACAATCATATTTGTACTCCAAACAACAGAAAAATTAATACGCAATATTACAAATGTTAATAACTTAAACTTTTCAATAATTGAAACTTTACATTCATTTCATATCATTACATAATAGAGCTTAAACTTTCCATCATAGAAAGTTAAATCTTGCAACCTTGAACACTTAATCTACGTACTATACTTAATACACCTAATCATGAAATTTTCATCAATAAAAAGACCAAAATAATGTTAACTACACCCAACAAACAAACAAATCCTATGGAATCTCATCTACTTTCTCTAAACCTTTAACTTCTTTCTTTAAATTATATATCTTCCTCCTTTGTCTCGTAGCATCCATTTCGTCACCACCATCTTCAGTTCATCATTTGAAATAATTACATCTAATCAAAGTTTCATTTAATGACAACAAAACATGACCATGTTAGTTGCAAATCATAACAGCAAAAACAAATCATAACAAAAACTCTATATGTTTAACTTTGTATTTGTGGTTAGGGCAACCCAAAAATTGTCTCCCACCATTTTTAACCATTATAATCGTTCTCATCACAACAAACTCTCTACAATTACAAGTGAATGCTCCAACAAACCTCCTTGAATCATCATCGTGAAAGTAAAAGCTTTAATTTTGCATTTGTCATGAGTTACACGATCAAGATGGAGAAAAATGACCTCTTAACATAATACAACATTTAGACATAATACACAAAGATAGAAGACAACCTCCAAAGACCACCAGGACAAATTATATTCACTCCCTTAAAAGGACATTGCACACAAATTATGTTTTCTTCTTTCCAATTGTCACATTTTCTCCCTTACAAATTATGATCCTATGACATTTTTACCATTTTTACATTTCATAATAACATATCACCCTATCTAATATGTATTTAGTCAAACATAACGAAATAGACTAAATTAAACATTTTTAAAAAATTAAAAACCAAACTAAACCAAAAAATAATAAAAAAGAAAAAATTGAACCAAGTAACCAAAATTAAAGAGGCAAATTATATCAAACTAATTATAAATTATAAATTATAAAACTATAAAATTGTAAAATAAAATACGGAGTTAGTATAAAAGAGTAATAATAATATTAGATATTGAAAAAGTTCTACAGTAATCATTGTATTTTTTTCTGTTATTTTTCTTGTATTAACAATTTTTTGACAACTAGTTTATTTTTATAGAAACAAGTATTAAAATAGATTATATTATTACTAATAAATTATTTTTATTTCTAATAAACTATATTATTAATCATATTTTTTATTTGTGAAATACTTAAAATATGTATGTAAGAAGATAAACGCAATAAAAAATATTCTTCAAACCCCTAATGTAAAATTTTGGTAAATTAGTTTTCGACTACGGTTAGATTAAAAAGTTGAAGTACTGTTTAATTAAAAAAACAAAAAGAAAATAAAAGGAATAGTGCAGTGGTTCAACCCAGCGTTAGTCTCAGTTAGTACCTAAAATTAAGGTTTTCACAAAGGTGCAATCGTTGGATTCCGCTACCTTCCGCACACACCGAATCAATTTATTTGGAGATCGATTTACCTTTCCCCTTTCGCCCTTTTGTTTTCGAATTCTCTTTTGCCCTTTTGTTTTCGAATTTTCTTTCGCTGATCAGACAGTTTGTATTATTTCCATTTCCATACGTTTGATTTTGCCGTGCCTCCGATCATGGAAGTCCCTGATACCGCCGAATCCACAGTTCCAGGAGTACAAAACTCTTCTATGTTACTCTTTTTCTTTGGTTTTGTTTTTCGTTTGGCTAAGAATTCTGTTGCATTGTGTGGTGTGTGAATGGATAGTAGTGTGCGACTGATTTGAATAACGAACCCTAGAATTTTCCCTTCGTAGGATAGTGGCGAAACTTTTACATTCGGTAGCTGCAACGACTTGGTTCGTTCTGAGCTCAATTGGCGGCTGACTAGAACAGAAAAAGAATTCCATTATCAAGCCTGTTCACTTGCTAATATAGACGAGTATAAGAATGATTTACTTAATAGAATTCCATTATCTGTCAATATAGAACTACAGAAAATATGTCTAATCTAGACTTGCAATGTTGAAATTGATAATATTTTGCTTTTCCCATTTCTAGGTATTTTTTAGTCTGACCTTAGAAGTGTAGTGATGAATTTAAATTGCTCTCAGAAAAAATAAATTAGGTATCTGTTATGATTTATGAGGTGGAGAGGCGTGGATATCATGACCAAGTTTCAAAATATAACGAAAATCACTTTTAGACTTCCGTAGGTTTGTTCGGAGGCTTCTCAATTCTCATAACTGTTTGACGATAAAAGTTAAGAATGCTGGTTATCTAACTGTATCTACCAATTGATTAAGTTAATGAGTGTATTTTCAGAAATTTGTCCATATCATATAATTCATGATGTATTGAATTGAATTTTATATTATAGACCTTGCGCTCATTTAATGAGAAAACATTCTGTTTTCCTCCTGGATTTTTTAAAATGTTGCTTTCAAATGTGTGCTGGACTTCACCATACTGAATTCACTTAACTTTTTTGCTATTCTAATACTTGTCTTAATCAGAATTCTCCAAGACTGGCTGGAACAGTTAACTGGGGCACAGCGACTGTCATTGGAGTATTTGCAGGCATGTTATATGGTGGTAGCAAGGAGGCAGCTGCTTCTGTTGTAAGTATATAAGTAAAAATATGTTTCAAAACCCTGTTTCATATTACATTTTAGAGTGTAGTATGCTCAACTCAGAAAAGGTCATTGAAATAAAAGATAAGACGTACAAGTGAAGATAATTTTCTTTAAACAATGAAAGGATAATTTGGTGTGAGTTTGATTTGGTTTTCTTACAGTTAGACATGTCCATGTTCAGTCAAATATTTCATAGTTATTTATTTAAATTGTGGTTCCCAAGAATTAATATTCCTTGTGAAAGTTCTTGGGTCTTCGGTAGAAGAAGAATATATAATAAAGCAGAAGACAAAATGAATACAATTTATTAAAACAATATTTTATGTTATCTATTCTATAACAGAAACAAAGATAACTAAAGCAGAACTGTTCATTAAGAATTTTCCAGAATGGTACATAAGAATGTAGGTGCAAACCCATTACGTCGATACTATAAAGATGTCAAAGGAATTGCCATAAACCATAATAAACAAGTGATCTGCTATAATTTTTTTTTTCTCTTAATCCTGTGTACCCTTGGCTAAGGACGACATGAATTGTTTTTGATTTTGCAAGTTGTTAAAACTATTGATTATAAACTGTTAAGTTGTATTTGCTCATTTGCTGTGCTGTCCTTTCATTGCATCTGTCCCTCCCCTCTGCATTTGCTTTTAGTTTGAAGCTACTCTTTTTCTTAGAAAGGTTAACTAGGTCAGTACATTTTTCCAATCATGTTTGAAGATTTTCTAATTGTTCTTGTCATCTAGTGTTTGGATAAGGCACACTTGGGTTAAGGCACTATTTAGATAAATTTGTCATAGCACTTATAAGAAACGAAAATAAGAAGGAAAAATGAAATAACTTTCCATTAGGTAACACTAGCTTATAGAAACATATATGTCTAAATTTTATAATTATTCATGTCTTCTAGTGTGAATTTTCATTTGGGTTTAGTCCATAAGCTCTTATAGGAGAAAAATATTTGAAGGAAAAATGGAATTAGCTTCCATATGCTAAAATTAGTTTATAAATAAACTAATTTATAAAACTCTCCTATTAACTTCTCTAAAAACTAACTTATTCATATGTTAATTTAGCTTGGAAAGTGTTGGAATAAGTACTAAGTCTATTTATGATCTGTGAAGTCCAAAAGGACAAAAGTAGGGAGTAGTGTGTGGGTTATCTCTATTTTATTGTATCTAACTGTCTAGGACATCTTTTTGACTTTCCATCTCCCTACCATGGTTACCAAACTCGCAAGTTAACTCGTTAACTTAGTCTAGTTTACGTGTTCACTCAGTGCTTCCAAGTTAACTCGGAAGCAAACTAAAATTTAGTGTAGAATCAGTAAACTTGATAGTAGAATCAGTAGGCTCGTCTAAAATCGCGAGCTTGCTTTCGATTTGGCGAGTTTGTGAAGATTCTTTTAAATGCAAAACAAAATCGTTTTTATGGCTCACCAAATTAAGTTTTCTAATTTAGGGTCAGTGACGAAACTTGTCTTCTTTGTTCCTCTCTTGCGATTCGTCTAGGCTCTGCTCTCATTCTTGCTAGCGTCTATGTTTTGCCCCTTCTTGCACCCTTGCTTGCATCGTCACTCGTGCCCTCATTTGTCGTCACTCACACCCTCTTGTTGTCGCTCGCGCCCTCGTGCACCATTGCTCGCGCCCTCACTCGTGCCTTCGCTTGTTGTCGCCCACCATCTTGATGTCAGCAATGCTTATGCCTCTGTTTTGCACTCAGTCATCATCTCACAATCCTTTGTGTGGTGTACGTGTAAGTGAAATTTTATTCTCTGCACTGAAGAAAGTATTTTCCGTGTGCCTTTGATTCCACCTCATCTCACAAACTTTTGTATGTGTGTGTAAGTGATTTTATTTCTGAAAAGTAAAGGGCTGCATTGTTTTTAAGTTCTAAACAAAGCCCTATGTTGCAGTGCTTATTTTTTATGTTTTGTAGTGAAAAAACTTATACCATTATGTTTGGAAACGCATCAAATTCAATAGATGCTAATCCAAGTGCATCTTCATTGGTTAAAAATATAAGTAAAAATGTTTCGGGAAATCGGTCTGATATTGGATAGAAACATAGGTTTGATATTAATGGTAATGGAAGAAAAGTTAAATGTAACTATTGCTTAAAGATTGAGTGGAGGCATATTTAGATTTAAACATCATTTTGTTGGAACCAAGGAGTATTCTGAGCCTTGTGCTATTGTTTCGGAAGAAATAAAAAAATTGATGATAAAAATAGTTGTAGAAGCTAAGGATGCTTTAGTAAGGACAAGAAAGTTAAATGTCATTGATGAAGACCGTGAGGAAAGTAAGAGTGTTAAAGGAGGAATATGGTCTTCAGTTTTAAAGGAAAACGAAAAGTTGCCACTACTAGCAAGGTGGGAGTCCAAGCATATATAAATCAAATGATGAAAAGAGGATTGAAAGAAGTTAACGCTCAAGTGGCTGAAGCCTTTTACACTAGTGTCATTCCTTTCAATGTAATTAGAAATCCAACATTTGCAAAGATGTGTAAAATGATTGGTAAGTATGGAGTTGGCTACAAACCACAATCTTATCATGATATTAGAGAGAAGCTCTTGAAACAAGTTGCGAACATATATAATTCTTGAGAAATATATGGAGGAGTGGAAGAGAATTGGTTGTACCATTGTGTCTGATGGTTGGATAGACAAAAAAAGAGTTTCTATTTGCAACTTCTTCGTCAATAGTTCTAAAGGGACGATTTTTCTTTATTCACTTGACACCTTAGACATTACAAAACAGTTGATAAGTATTCAAAATGTTAGATGACATTGTTTAGTTTATTGGAGAAGAAAACATAGTTCAAGTTGTCTGCAAATTTCAAGGCAGCTGAAGAGTTGTTGGTGCAAAAAAGAGAAAAATTGTACTGGATTCCATGTGCAACAGACTGCATTAATTTGATCTTTAAGGATTTTGAAAAGAATTTGAAGGTCCATGAATTGAAAATTAAGAACGGAAGAACGATTACCACTTACATTTAGGGAAGATCAATGTTGATTTCCTTGTTGAAAAAGCTCACTAATGGTAGAGATCTGATAAGATCGGGTGTGAATAGATTTGCCACGACTTATTCAACTTTTGCTTGTCTTCGTGAATTGAAGGCATCATTGTTGACCATGTTTAGCTTTGAGGAATGGAAGACAAGCAAGTTTGGAACTTCACAAGAGGGAAGAAGAGTAGAACACGTGGTATTAGATAGTAGGTTTTGGAAGAATGTCTCCACATGTCTCTCTTATGGTGGTCTTAAGACTGGTGGACTCAGATGTAAAACCCGCAATGAGTTTCACTTATGAAGAGATGCATTGTGCAAAAGAGAAGACTAGGTCCAATTTTAACAATATTAAGAAGAGGTAAAATTTCAAACTTTTACTCATTCAAAGTTTAATTACTTATGTGTGAAATTATTTCTAATATAGCATGATTGGTTTGGTAATTATATGTAGTTACGAAGAGGTTTGGAGAATAATTGATGCTCGAAGGGATAATCAACTTCATGGGCTTTTGCATGCAACTACCTATTTTCTGAACCCCATTTCCACTATGAACCTAACTTTAGATATGATGAACTTTAGATATGATGATGATGGAGAGGGTAAAGAAGGATTGTATATGTGCATGAGTGAATTGGTCTCGGACTTGGCACGAAGAAGAAAAATTAATTTGCAAAGTGTTGAATTTCATTTTGCTAGAAGACTTTTTGGAATGGAAGATGCAAAGGAAAGCATTAAATCTTGAGGAATGTGTGAGATGTTTGGGGATGGAATTCCGGAGTTGAAGAAGTTTGCTATTTGAATTCTAAACTTGACTTGTAATTCTTCGGGTTGTGAGCGTAATTGGAGTTCATTTGAAATGGTAATTCAAATTATTGCTAATTTATAATTTTTTTTATTAGGTTTATATCTTTACCAAAAATTTGATATTTCATTTTAGGTTCATACAAAGAGAAGGAATCATTTACATCAGAAAAAAATGAATGATTTAGTTTATTTGATGTATAACTTGAAGTTGAAAAGTATACAAATTTGAAAAATTGTTGTTCTTCCATTTGATGACATTGAATCATATGATGAATGGATAACTGAAGAGGCCGATAATGTTGTTGAGATTAGCAAGCTAAAGGTGAAAATGATGGTGAAAATATTCACTTGGATGGAGCAACAATAGAATCAGCTCTAGATGCTTTTGATCTTGATAACATAACTTTTGGGGACAATGAGAAGACACACCTTTCATCAAGTGAAGAGTTGGATGAAGATGATGACGGAAATGATGAGACCATTCTTAGAGGATTAGACATAGACACTTTACATTTTAATTTATGATTTACAATATTTCTATGAATAATATTTCTATGAACTTATTTTTTTAAGTTATATAATTTTGTGGACTTATTTGAATTAGGATGTTATTCATATAATTTTTTTTCATGTAAAGTAAACCCATTCTTACGAGTTTACGAGTCAAGTTCACTGGGCTCTCACAAGTTTATGTAAACTCTCTAGTTTGACAACCTTGCTTCCTACTATAATAATTTTTTTATCAATATAAATAGTAGAACATGAGAAGAGTCCTAGTAGCCTTCTAAAATTATATTTCTCAAGTTGGTATCAAAGCAAGTTGATCTCGTTCTAGTTTTTATCTCGTGTTCTGTTGGCACTAGTCAACCACTGTCTGTCATCATGCACCTTTACCGTTTCGTTCGGCGACCACTGTATCTGGATTGCCATTCCAAGCACGACCAAACTCACAAGCAAGATTGTTAAACTCGAGAGTTTACATAAACTATTTAGGGTCCAGTAAACTCTTAAGTAAGAGTTTACTTTGCATGAAAAAAATATAAATAACATCCTAATTCAAATAAGTCAAGAAAATTATATAAACTCAAATACATAAGTTCATAGAAATATTGTTCATAGAAATATTGTAAAACATAAATTGAAATATCGAAGTCTCTATGTCTAATCCTCTAATAATGGCATCATCATCTCCGTCATCATCTTCATCCAATTCTAACTGATGAATGTTGTCCATCCTCGTTGTCTCCAAATGTTATGTTATCATAAGCAAGATTTGTTGTTTCTCCATCTAAGCGAACATTTTCACCATCATTTTCACCTTTAACTTACTCAATCTCAACATCATTTGCCTCTTCAGTTATCCATTCATTACCCGATTCAATGTCATCAAATGGATTCGAATTTGTCTACTTTTCAACTTGAAGTTATACATCACATAAACTAAATCATTCATCTTTTTTTATGCAAACGATTCCTTCTCTTTGTATGAACCTAAAATGAAATATAATATTTTTAGTGAAGATATAAACATAATAAAGAAAAATATAAATTACAAATAATTTAAATTACCATTTAAAACGAGCTTCAATTACGCTCACATGCAGAAGAACTACAAGTCAAGCTTAGAATTCGAATAGGAAATCTCTTGAACTCCAGAGTTCCATCTCCAAAAATGTCCCACCATTCCTTAGGATTTAACTCTTTCCTGCACTCCTTTGCTTTTCATTCCAAAAGGTCCTCTAGCATAATGAAATTCAACCATTTGTAAATTAATTTTTCTTCTTCAACAATTTGTAAATTAATTTTTCTTCTTTTTGCCATATCTGGTACCAATCTTCTCATGCACATATATAATCCTTCTTTCACCTCTCCACCATCATCACATCTAAAGTTAGGTTCATAGTGGAAATGGGGGTTAAGATAATAGGCGGTTGCATGCAAAGGCCTATGAAGTTGATTATCCATTCGAGCAACAACTATTCTCCAAACCTCTTCATAACTACATCAATTATGCTATATCAGAAATAATTTCACACATAAGTAATTAAACTTTGATTGAGTAAAAGTTTAAAAATTTACCTCTTTTTGATATTGTTAAAGTTGGACTTAATCTTCTCTTTTACACAATCCATCTCTTCACAAGTGAAACTCATTGCGGGTTTTACATCCGAGTCCACTAATCTTAAGACCACCATAAGAGAGGCAACAACTTTCAGGCATGTGGAGACATTCTTCCAAACCCGGCTATCTAATACCACATATTCTACTTTTCTCTCCCCTTGTGAAGTTCCAAACTTGCTTGTCTTCCACTTCTCAGAGCTAAACATGGTCAACAATGATGCCTTCCATTCATGAAAACAAGCAAGAGTTAAATAAGCCATGGCAAATCTAGTCACACCCGGTCTTATCAAGTCTCTACCTTTAGTGAACTTTTTCAACAAGGAAATCAACATTGATCTTCCATAAATGTGAGTGGTAATCTTTCTTTCCTTCTTAATTGTCAATTCATGGGCCTTTAAATTTTTTTCAAAATCTTCAAATATCAAATTAATGCAATGTGCTAGACATGGAGTCCAATACAATTTTTCCTTCTTTTGCATCAACAACTCTCCAACTTCCTTGAAATTTGCAGCATTATCAATGACAACTTGAACAACACTTTCTTCTCCAACAAACTCGACAACATCATCTAACATTTTGATTTATCAGTTGTTTTTTATATGTCTAAAGTGTCAAGTGATTAAAGAAAAATCATCCCTTTAGGACTATTCACCAAGAAGTTGCAAATATAACGTCTTTTTTTATCTGTCCACCATCAAACATAATTGTGCATCCAGTTCTCTTCCACTCTACCTTATAATCTTCAAGGATTGCATTTGTTTTATTCATAGCTTGTTTCAAGAGCTTCTCTCTAATGTCATGATAAGACGGTTGTTTGTATCCAACTCCATACTTGCCAATCATTTCACACATCTTTGCAAATGCTGGATTTCTAATTACATTAAAAGGAATGGCACTGGTGTAAAAGAGTCCAGTCACTTGAGCATCAACTTCTTCTTTGTGTCCTTTTTTCATCATTTGATTTATAGTTGCTTTGACTCCCCCTTGCTAGTAGTAGCAACTTTTTGATTTCCTTTAAAACCGAATACCCTATGTCCTCCTTCAACAACACTCTCAATTTCTTCACCGATATTTAACTTTCTTTTCTTTAATAAAGCATTCTTAGCTTCAACAACTATTTTTATCATCAAATTTTTTATTTCATCCGAAACAGAAGCCCAAGGTTCAGAATCATCCCTGGTTCTAGCAAGATGTTGTTTAAATCTAAATATATCTCCACTTACAATCTTTGAGCAACAGAGGACTAATTTAATATTAAATATTTTTTTCCATACTAAAATAAAATAAAAACAACATTGTCTGGCACCACGAAATGCGACGACGACCTAACGGAACGTGACAGCAATGGCAAAGGAAAAGGCCATAAGCAAAGATGCTCGACAACAAACCCAATGGTGGAGAAAAGCACAATGAAAATGAAGAAAAACAGTGTTGGAGCCTAATAAGTTCATTAAATCCTAAAATCAAAACGACTTCCCCTTTTTTCATTTCTCCCCATTTCAAACTCACAAAATCGCCCCAAAATCTCGATTCTAAACCATCCCACCAAGTTTACTCGAAAATCGAGTTTGCTTCTGAGTTAACTCGGAAACTAGGTGGAAACACAAACTCGTCCGAGTTAACGAGTTAACTCGCAAGTTTGATAACCATGCTCACCGGTGTTGAGGGCTGGTTTGCTGCCATGCGTTGCCATCACTGTCAGTTGCAACCAAGCGCGTGCTGATGCGTCGCCTTCCACTCGTTCGAACGTCACCGCTCTACCTCCATAGTTGTCGCTCGACCCCACTCTGGTCTGACCCTTGAAACTTCATTTCAGTGAAGTCCAGAAGCCAACCTTCTGGAAGTCACCCTACGGTTTTCATTTTCCCTTGCTGCTTTAGCATCTCCTCACTTTTTTTTTGTTCCCTTGATCAAAGATGGCTACTGACAAGGTTATTTCATACTCTGGAAATTCCTTCATTAGTTTTCAGAAGCCGAATAAGAAAAATTATCCATCTTGGTCTGTTGTCGTTGAAATGTAGTTTCTTGACCAAGGTCATCATGACCACTTTGAGCAAGATGGAAGTCATATGCCTGCTAAAAAAGTTGGACAGTGGAAACAAACAAATTTTCAATTGTGTCCCTTAGAACATTCAAAACATGTCACTTTTTTTGGAAGAAAACTTAAAACATTTATGTCAATGATATCCAACATCGCTATGATTCAACAATTAAGCTTCCATCTCTCAAAATGACAGACCATGATATAGTATCCTTTATGACTGAAGCCCAATCAATTATGGAAGAACTGGGGATGTTCTTGGAAGTCGAATCTTTGGAGGAAATCAAAAAGAAACTTGACAAATACTAGTATTTAATACTAGTATCCCTTGGGAAATACTAGTCCTATTTATAGGATCAACATGAGTTATAGGTCTATGTTCTTATTACAATATTACTTACATGGATTGTATAATAATGATATAATAAATAGTAACAAGAGTGATAAATAATAACCAAGAAACCAAACTATTAGAATTTAGTTATAATATTAAATATGGTCCAAATAGGTGTAGGTTGGATTGTTGCATAGGAAAGGGGCTTAAAGGGCCTTACTGAGCCGGGTAAGAACACAAGTATATCAGAATGCCTAATTATATTTTTTACTATTTGCAAATAGGGCAATGTTCACTTTTAGACCTTCAAGAAATAAATGTTCATGTATATTTTACTGTTCCTTTTTCCCTAAACAAGGGACAAAAAAGAGTTTATGTAATTTGAAGCACAACGATCACACGTTTTCAGAAATGAAAAATCAAAAGGTGACTATTTTTGAAGGGCCTGAACTGAACATATCTTTATTTATAGGGACTAAAAATATATCTAAACCTATTAATTATTTTTGCTCTGTGCATGAGCTGCACATTTTAGTCATTTTCTGTGCACTGTATTGTTGTTGAGATAAGGAGATTAACTATCATTTCAAAATGTCTTTATGAAGAAGACTGAACAGATAGTGCTTATCCTGACTGTTGACCGAAAGAAGATTGATGACAATTGTTAGAGATTCTACATTGTTTAGAAATATGACTAAAATGAAAATATATTGGTGGGATTATTAGATCATCATCTATTACACTGCTATCGAACCACATGAAGATGTCCACTTGAGATGTTTAGTTATTGGTTTGAAGGGCGTATGTTGAAGATACCCCCAATGAAGTTTGTTAGCGATATCAAGTTGATTTAAATTTTCATCTAAATGCAATAAAAACCAGTCTCACCTATGGAAAGAATGTTCTTTGCAAACACGCTACTGACATTTATCTTTTTGTATAGCCAATCCTAGTTTTTTTTTTCTTGTCGAACATGTTGCTGCAAATATTGCCAGTCTAGATTATCCCAATTAACTGTGGCAATCTCAAGGAATTTCACATTTGTTTCTAGAGCAAGGATGCCGAAGTTATGTTGAAACTTGGGAGCACTGAAGATAAACGCGAGCAATATCGATTGATGAGAGATGCAATGGAGAAACGATTCATTAGAGTTACACGGGGCTCGATAGTGGGAGGGATACGCCTTGGAATGTTTACTGCTGCATTTTACTGCATGCAAAATCTGCTTGCAGAGAAGAGGGGTGTTCATGATGTTTTTAATGTTGTCGGAGCTGGATCAGCCACTGCTTCAGCTTTTGGTTTAATCAGTAAGAAATCATACACTTACTGTACTCGATGTGTTGTTACTTGGGAAGATGATGAGAACAGCTAACTGTTCTATATTTTTATCGTACGTTATTTAGGTTGAAAATCTTTTAGATAATACAAAATGGTCAGACCAAAAAACTAATGTGTTGATATGTTCTGTCTTGTTTTGTTTTAGTGCCTGGATCACTCCGTTGGCGAGCAAGGAATATGGCGCTAGGGTCGGTGCTGGGAGCAGCATTTTGCTTTCCTCTTGGTAATGTTGACTATTTTTGTGAATAAAAGGAGAGGAAGCAAATTTATTATTCAATTGTTGAATGATATACCTTGCTTGTCTGATTTATGTGCGGCTATTTGTTGAAAAAAATTTCCCGCTAATTCTTTGGCAGGATGGATCCATCTGAAGTTGGTACAAATGGCTAATGAAGCACATCCACCTTCAGGTCAGAAAGAAGTTAAGAGTGGGGTTAGTGCTGCAATTGAGAGGCTTGAAGGAAATTTAAGTAAATGAAATACTATTGTTAGGTGTCACGCCCCTCATGGTCAGCAGGCTCGACCATTTTATTTTCGAAGAGGGGTAATTTTTGCGTTATATCGGAAGAAGTGCTAATTCAATAATTTAGTTGAACCTGTTACTCAAGATTTAAAAGTAGTAAGCATATTTTTAAAGTGCTTTCTAGTCGTTCAAAATCAAGAAAAAAAGAAAAAGTGGTAATATGAGTGAACTTGTACAGACAGTGTATTATTATTCATCGTTTACAGTGCATCCGATTGTATTCATTGTTGGTTTTTGAAGGCTGCCCAGGAGAAGGTTGTATCCTTCAAATATATTATGAAGATGTTGTTTATTTGCTCTTCATTTTACATGTTTTCTTCTTCCGTGTCATTTCTACCGCTACCCTTACATCTCTGTACAGACTTTCATTTATTGGAAGGCGAGTCTTTCAAATTCCTTTCCAATTTCTTTGTAACCAAACGTTATTCTTTGTATTCTTTGAAACTCTACGATTTTCTTATTTTACTGCGCAATGGTGTCTTGAAATAAACTCGACTAATGCTCATCCCTTGATAGCAGTGCTATACAAGGAATTCAAGAGAATCAAAAAATATTTGCCGGTCAAAAAGCTTTACAAGCGGAAATATCAAAAGCAAAAAGCTCCAACAGTAAGCCATAGCAAGGGGTGCGGAACAATACAACATATCAGCTATGCATACCAATAGCGCTACAACAAACTTTAAACAATAACAGGGAAAGCAAATAAACAGTGACCATTGATCTAATATTAACTTAGAATTTAGGGAACAGCAAAAACAGGAAAACTATACGCATTTCAAGATACTCTCATCTGCCACTGCAGCACGGGTTTGAATGGCATCGTTCATATATCATGATTGACTCCAAAAATCTTCTTCCACATCTATTTTACTCATGTTTTGCCACGAGCTCCATCTTCAACTTATTGTTAGGTGTGCAGCTTCTATAAACAATACAAAATTTCGCTTTGTTCCTTACCCTGCAAAGATATAGGGAGAAGATTTAAGGTAAGAAGCTACCACGTCTTTCGGAAATTTTCTTTGGACTAAATCGGACTACTTATCCACAGATGGAAGCGACCACACCTTAATGTGTAGACAACTAGTCATCGTATCTTAGACTAAAATACAAGGAATTGTACCCACACAAGGGCGGAGTCTATATTCAGGAACCACCGGTTTCAGTAAAACATTGATCAGACCAGGCTTAATTTGGAATTAATTGAGACTCGACTAAAACTGGTTCAACCTATCCCTGCTGAATATATAACCATGACTACCTAAAACTTTCATATTCCACAGGATTTGGTAGGGAATCATGAGAGAAAGAAAAAATGCTCCACACATGATGTGTGTTCTACCAAATCTTTACAAAAAGCCAGCCAAGATTAAAAAAGAAAAGGTTATATATCCAACTCCTGGGAAAATAGGATAATAGCATTTCAGAATTCAGAATAGAACAGGCATTGCATAGTTATGGTTTTAATTCCTTAAAATAATGAGGTTACTGACAAGAAATTGACTTTGCTGGCAAAGAAATTAACATTTCTAAACCTAGTATTAAAAAGCCAGATAAAAAAATTACCATTAACTTGGCTATGAATAGCACCTTCTTGCGCCTTCTTTTTTGTCTTTTTTACTGCCTCTTCTGTAACCACAAAGTTTGTTAATTAATAATGAAAAAAATATGAAGATATTTTTTTGCTTCTGATCAACAAAATGATGGGCAACTTTCCTCCTAGAAAAGTCATACCCATATGGTGTGAAAATTCGTAAAAAGACAGGTAATATGTATTGAAAACCATAATCACTATGTTGTCAGTGACAAGGAAGATATTTTTATTACACAACCTATGATACCTTTAAATTTTCTTTTCTTGTTAGCTCTCCTTCTCTTCCTTTCTGCCTGAGTAAGCTCTACTTCTTCCTTGATATCACCCTTGCCATCAAACACCTCCTCAGGAGCCAACATAGCAGCATCTGAAACAGCCACAGGAGCAATCTACCCATGGAAGGCATAATACATTGTCAGTGACTGATAAATGTTAGAAACATAAGCAAAAAAAAACTAAAGAATAGCTGTTTACTTCTTCCATTGCCAGAGCAGGCACATTAACTTGAATAGACATGTCCTCTATGACCTGTCCATTTCAAACCAAGGCAAAATAAGAAAAAATTTCAAGTTAAGTACAAATAGTCTATCAAGAGATAATAAGAACGTTGGTGTCATACAGGTTTTGGGGCAAAGTTAAAATGAGATAGGGCATCCAGCTTCAGACAGAGTCTCTTGAACAGCATGGTAGCCTAATAACGAGTACAAGGTGGAAGATTAATGCATAATAATGAAATATATAAAGGGGGGTTACACAACCTGGTACGATTAGCCAACTTTGTATAATGCACGAGAAAATGAAGCAAATAATAATTGAGAAAGAGATTAAATAGCACAATAAACAGAAACAAAGTAAAACAGTCAAGATTTGCACCTCATTCTTTTGTTCATCTTTGAATGACAATGGAGCAGATGTGGGGTCTGTCTTCTGAATATATTCTTGCTGTCAACAATTAAAAAAAAATACATTTAAGGTATATCACAAGAAAGGATGAAATGTACAAACCTCGTAAATTTCAAATGCTGCAGAAAATATACTTGAAATACAAACCTCGTAAATTTCTGCAAGACCTTGCTTGCTTTTACTGTCATCCTGAATTCGTAACAAAAATGAAATTACTTGTACAAGTTAGTTACATACAGTAGAGCTAGACAAAATGTTGACTGAACATTAAATCTATTTCAGTGAAATAAGCCTTACCAACTCTTTAACTTCCCGAGGCGCTTTAGATGGCAATTTAGGAAGCCTTTGCACATCATTAAAAAGCCCCTATATAAAACACAAGTGTATATTAGAAAAAACGTAGTGTAATGCAGTTTCATCTCATGTATTACTTGGTAGTAATTATATAATCAGCAGCTTCACACATCCAACTTTTTACCAAAATGGTACATGTTGCCATTTATGTATCACTTGAAATAAGAATAGAGATTTAGAGTGATTCTAAGAGAGTATGTAAACCCCGCTCAAGAGTTTATATTTATAATATCTTTAGATATATCATATACAATGAACATAACAGATTTCTAGGAACTATGATCCGCATAGAGTACATAGCACCTAATAATAAACCCTATTAAAGGTCATTTATTCTAACACTCCTTCTCAAACTAGAGCATACAAATCGTATGTACCAAGCTTGGAGCAAAAAATTCAATTCAAGCCTTTCAATGATTTTGTTAATACATGTGCAAGATGATCATTTGATCCAACAAACTGCAGATTTCTTTGGACAACAGTTTTTCTTTGATAAAATAGCAATGTACTTTAATGTGCTTAGTTCTCTCGGATCATAAGCAATGTGAATGCATCTTGATTATCACATTACATCTTCATCGATGGAATGATACAAAAGTCTAATTATTGTAAGGTTATCATACTCGAGAGTTTACATAAAAACTTGTGGAAGCTTCATAAACTTGGATCGAAAACTCAGAATAGAACGAGTTTAATTACGAGTTTACTTGATATAAAAATATTTATAAATAACAATAATTTAATATTTATAATGTTATAAATAATTTTCTTTACTTTTTACAGTATTATAATTATTAGTTTATCATATTATATATTTTTAATTTTTTTAATACTATTATTCTTTTATGGGTTAAATATGTTTTTAGTCCCTATACTTTGGGGCGATTTTGGTTTTAGTCCCTCTTTCATACTATGGTACAATTTAGTCCTTCAACTTTAGAAAACTCTGGTTTTAGTCCTTTTTACCAAATTTTTTTAACTTTATTTTTTGTTTCAAGCACGTTTCATTGTAGCATTTGGATTGTTTACACTATTTGACACATTTTTGCTTCAATGTTAACTGAGAAACGCGTTTGAAACAGCAAATAAAGTTAAAAAAAATTGGTAAAAAATACTAAAACCAGAGTTTTCTAAAGTTGAAGGACTAAATTGTACCATAGTTTGAAAGAGGGACTAAAACCAAAATCGCTCCAAAGTATAAGGACTAAAAACATATTTAACCCTTCTTTTATTATAATTTTAATTGATTATAGTGTATACTTCACATAAAAAAACATGTTGTTAAACTTAATATTGGCCCAACAGTTTAGCATGAGGAGTCCCAATGATTCAAAATAATAAGTTACAGAAGAGAACTTTAGTATTAAATATTTACATGCTAAAATAAAAAATACAAACACTGCAGATATAAAAGTACAATGTAGTGGATTTCATTTCTTTAATAAAAGCACAAACAGTGCCATTTAGGGTTGTAATGTTAAAATAAAAAAGCTTCACTCACCACACATAGAGCTCAAAGGAAGTGAAAGCAAGAAGCGGCTACGGCGAAGACGGCGAGTGAAATGGTGAGTGTGAACCATGCTAACGGAGCACGACCACAAGCCAGGCGAACACAAACCAAGCAAATGGCGAGCACAAAAGAAAGCCAACTAACTGGGACCACTAACGGGAGCAAACAAAACGCAACGGCACCCTAAACTCGCAAAATCGCTTCAAAATCACGATTCTAAATGATTCCACCGAGTTTACTTGAAAGTCGAGTTTGCTTCCGAGTTAACTCAAAAGTTAGGACTAGGAACGCAAACTCGTCTTAGTTAACGAGTTAACTCGTGAGTTTGATAACCTTGTTTGTAAGAAATATTTTACCCATATAAGTTCACAAGCAAGAGATGCCATTGCTCTATACTCAACTTCAATAGATGATCGGGCGACAACATTTTTCTTCTTACTTTTTAAAGAGACAAGATTTCCTCCAAGCAAAACACTATATCATGTAGTAAAGTGTCTATCCATAAGAGAACTAGCCCAATCAGCATTACAATATCTAATAATTTGAGTATTCCCTTTATCTTCATAAAATAACCCTTGTCTTGGAGCCTTCTTGAAATATCTTAGAATACAAGTGACAACATTCAAGTGATCAATACATGGTTTTTGCATAAATTAACTCACAACAACAACTACATAGGACAAGTTTGATCTAGTAATATTGAGATAAATAAGTATTCCAATTAGTCTTCTATATCTTTCTGGATCAGAGAAAGTTTCTCCCTATATTAATTTTAGATTTAGATCCTTGGAACAATCTACTGGTTTAAAATCAATCATACTCGTTTCTTTCAAGATCTCAAGAGCTTATTTTTGTTGTGAAAGTACCACTCCTTCCTTTGATTGAACTACTTCTATGCTCAAAAAATATTTGAGATTTTCAAGATCCTTGGTCTAAAAATGATTGCATAGATGATCCTTTAACGGGGAGATTTTGACATCATTTCCTATGATAACTATATCGTCAACATACACTATTACAGACACATTTTTCTAGATAGGTATGGCAATAGGAAGCAGAGTGATCTACTTCGTTACGTTTCAGACCAAAGGATTGATCAATGTTGTTCAACTTTCCAAACCAAACACATGGTGATTGCTTGAGACCGTAGAGAGCGGCGTAGCTTACAAACCAAACTAGACTCGCCTTGAGCAACAAACCCAAGAGATTACTCCATGTATACTTCCTCTTCAAGATCACCATGCAAAAACACATTTTTAATGTCTAGTTGATGAAGGGGCCAATGTCAAATGGCTTCAATGGCAAGGAAGAGTCTGACAGTAGTCATTTTGGCCATTGGATAAAACCGTATCATTGTAGTCAAACCCATAAATCTGAGTATATCCTTTAGCTACCAATCGAGCTTCAAGGCAATCAACTTCGCCATTAGGTCCAACTTTAATGGCATAGACCCAACAACAACCTATTGTCTTTTTCCCGGAAGGAAGAACTAACTCTCATTTTTTGTCATGTTCAATAGCCTACATTTCAACAATCATGGCTTGTCGCCATTTAGAAGAGACAACAAAAAAGAAATAGGAAGGAGATACTTTGTGGTAACTAAAAATTGTAAATAGGGTGAGGATCTCAGGTAGATCGAGTACCTTTCCTAATGCCAATGGGCCAACTTGAGTCATCATGAATAGGAGTTGTGGTATCAGGTGATGATGGAGAATGACCTTCTAAAGAGGACTCGCCTTGGGATATTGGGCTAGCCATTTGGTTCGTGCGTTGATGGGTAATAATAGGTGGTGATGATGGTTCAGTAGGATTTTGAATGATATTTTGGATTACAACAGTAGAAGACTCAATTAATGGAATAGGTAGAACATTCTGAATAGAATTAGAATCTTAAGTAGATGTAGGGAAGAAGGGAGAATGTTCAAAAAAGGTGACATCTGCAGTATCATCAAATACAATGAATATAAGAGAATTCCAGAAGACATTTCTAGAAACAAGGATCAACAAAAAGTACATAGCACCTAATAATAAACCCTATTAAAGGTCATTTATTCTAACAGTATCATCTCCCACTCAAGTAAAAGACATGATGAACTATAGTAGACGTCCAAACCAAGTCAGTTCAGCATATTAAGTTACCTCAATAATCCTATTCTTGATCATATCCTCGATAGAAGCTGTAACTTCCTCAGTGATTACAGGAGTAGGCCTCACATTGTGCTCAAAGTCTAGATCAACTTCCAATGCACTATTTTTGGGTCTCTTTGCAGCAGTTACCTGTAACAAAATCATCAATCAATAATCAAAATACCAGATTAGCAAAATAGCCAGCAAATCCAACCCAAAAAGTAATCAGATTAAAAAAATGAATAAGGGGCTAATGTATTACCTCACCCTGCATAGTCCATGTTTTTGGCTCTATGTTAGCTTTCTCCATCTGCTCTATCTTGGATTGAATTTTTTCCAGCTGCTTTTCGTGGGCAGATGCAGACCCTTTTACCTACACATGAGTAATAAAATAGAATAAGAAATTAAGAAAACTGTTTACAAATTAAATAGTAAACATATATATATATATATAGCAAGAGAGAGAGAGAGAGAGAGAGAGAGAGAGAGATACCTCATTGTCAAATTCCATGTCATCCTCGTCTTCAGAATATTTTGATTCCTGAAGTACTTGAGCTTTTCTTTTTGAGCCCCTTTCCTTTTTACCTCCAAAGAAGTCTTCATACCTGATGGCAACAGGTGAAAAAAATGAACCCCAAATACAGACATGGTAAAAAAACATCTAAGGTAAGTATCCAGACAATTGCATAACATGAATGGTGAGAGCTGAGAACATAATAATAAAGAAAATACACCAAAACAAACAAACCACATAATAATTAGTGGTAAAAAGTGTAAATCTCCCAGAGAGAGGAAAGATCACTTGGCTAAATTCATTTGGCCAGAGAAAACTATAGAGGGAATCCAAAACTAAAGGAATTACTATTGAAAAAAAAAATAGAAAATGTATTTGATCCTAGAAAAGCCTTAAGCATAAATGGCATACAGTTAGGCTACGTTAACACTCTGAAAATTCAGTATCATAAAGCATAGCTGGTCTTATGCCTATGCAGCAAAACCCAAAGCACCCATCCATTTCATCAACCAAGCTTGGATCATATTCCTACTATTTACGTTTCCCTCCATCAATTCATAACTTTGTGTGTTAATTTCATGATACCTAAAATGTGCAACTTACGGCCAGTATGCTTTCCAACTTTCACCTCCAAGATATTATTAGCATGCAACGTGCATGTATTATTAATCAATACATATTTCAATTAGTAGATTAAGGAAGGAAATTGACGGGAAAGAAAAAAGGGTGTATATGACCACGCAGGGAAACAATGACAGCAAAACAAATAACTACTGAGTTAAATTGATGGTGAAGATTTAATGCAGAGGAGACCCATGTCCTTAAAGTCCCAAAGATAGAGAATACACCAAGACCTTCAGCTACAAATAGGAATTTCACGTTTCTGGTGGGAAAGAGGAGAGGGGAGAAGAAAAAAGGATGAAGATGATAGATTGAAAGAGAAGAGAAACAGAGAGACCAAAGAACTGGACACTGCACAGCTCTTATTATCATTCAGTCTGTCAATGGTCCTACCTTATTTATAGGTGTTAAATATAGTGAAAATTATATATTGGAATTAATCCTTTGTGTTAAATACACACATAGGGTTCTCTATTTATAATAGAAGAAATATGGGCTAAGCCCAAATACAAATGAATATGTAAGAATAAAATAAAATAAGAACAATGTTTCCCTAATAAACATATAGGGACTATATTTCCCTAATTAACATAAACACAATATAAACTAAATATAATATCTCTAACACTCCCCCTCAAGCTAGAGCATACAGATTGTATGGACCAAGCTTGGAATAAATAAACTCAATTTGAAATATATGATCTGTCTTCAAGAGTGTGCGGCAAACAGATGCCCAATCACATGTCAACGAACAACTAACAGCAATTTATGGACAGTAGTGGACAACTGCGAAACTTCAAATAGCACCGTGAAACTTCAAGTGGGATGACTTTGACAAAGGAGAACAATGACAAACTCCAGGGACTAGATTGTCATCAAGTAAGGACGGGGCTTGCATCAAAACTACAGGGACTGTCATCAGTGACTGATGGGGCCTGTAGTGGCTAAAAGCGACAAAACTACAAGGACTGCCATCACTGACTGATGGGGCCTGTATACAGGGATTGCCATCACTGACTGATGGGGCCTATATACAGGGACTGCCATCACTGACTGATGGGGCCTGTATACAGGGACTGCCATCATGATGGGGCCTGTATACAGGGACTGCCATCACTGACTGATGGGGCCTGTATACAGGGACTGCCATCATGATGGGGCCTGTAGTGGCTAGAAGCGATAAAACTGCAAGGACTGCCATCATTGACTAGTGGAGTCTGAAAGCCTAAAACCTGGCTAGAAACATACTCCCCCCTCACGACGAACAACGGAAATGACGGCGCGCCGATGACAGATCGTGAAAGTGGAAGATCATAATGAGCTCTTATCAAAGCACCCAAAAAAAAATCTGACAGATTTGACAAAGGATTGGTGAAATTGTTTCAACCCATAATTTTAGTGTTGAAATTTCTTGGTATTAACCACTGACTGTCCTTGAAGACCTTTCAGAATAGAGAAGAAGATAGCGGAAGCAGTAGAGGTAGGACTAGGTGTTGGTGCATCGGTGGCACAAGTGACGGAGACGACAACCAGAGACGGTGGTCGGAGACGGTGTCGGCGGCAGTGGCCAGAGATGGTGGTCGGAGATGGTGGTCGGAGACGATGGCCGGAGACGGTGGCCAAAGACGGTGGCCAGAGACGGTGGCCGGAGACGACGGCTGGAGACGGTTGTCGGAGACGGTTGCCGGAGACGGTGGCCAGAGACGACGGCCGGAGACGGTGGCCGGAGAAGGTGCCGACGGCGTTGCCGGAGACGGTGGCCGGAGACGACGGCCGGAGACGGTTGCCGAAGACGGTGGTCAGAGACGACGGCAGGATGGTGGCGAGCGGCAACGGGCAGTGGCAGACAGCAACACCGGACAGATGCAAGACAGAAACCAGAGATTGTCCATTGAAGTATAAAGGCACAGATTGAAAAAGAAACTTTTAGAGGGGGGTTGTCGGTGACTGTGGCACCAACAAAGACAAAGTAGAAAAAGATCAGAAAACCTGCTCTGATACCATGTTAAATATAGTGAAAATTATATATTGAAATTAATCCCTTGTGTTAAATACACACATAGGGTTCTCTATTTATAATAGAAGAAATATGGGCTAAGCCCAAATACAAATGAATATGTAAGAATAAAATAAAATAAAATAAGAACAATGTTTCCCTAATAAACATATAGGGAATATATTTCCCTAATTAACATAAACACAATATAAACTAAATATAATATCTCTAACAATAGGTAACTACCCAACAACCATAAAATCCTAGCTAACAGCAGCAGTCTAACTAACTAATCAACATTCTTTTATTAAATATGTGATGAATAGAAGAAAACACAACACTGATGACATGGGCGACAGTGAGAAACTTCACTTACTATGCGTGTTCTCGGTGTGGGACTCATACAGATAAATACCAGAAATAGGAAAAAGAGAAACAAGCTTTCACATCTATATCTATAATATCAAAAGAACTAGCCTAATATACATTTCTTTGTCCAATTAAGAGCCAGTGGCTTGATTTTTCTATAACGAGGCTAGTCCCTCCCCTCCCTCTCCCATGTTTGGAAATAATATCAAAATAATGAAATAAAATTAGTTAAGGCATTGCATATCAGGTTGTCACGTGACAAGTGTTAACCATTAAAATCACAATTCTACAAGTACTATCACAAGGCTAGACCTCCTGGCTATAATGCTTTGCATCTCACCACAAAGTTTTACCCAAGAACAAGACATACATATGTGATATCTATAGATATATGTGGAACATAGATCGTCAAGCAGAAGTGCAGCAATTTAAAGCTTTTACTTGTGCACTTCATTGACCAATAAGTGAAATTGTGGACTAGTGACAATGGATATAACCAATAACTTGAGTTGCAATCTTAAAATGGATGAAGGTCCCTTTTTTATAGTGAGAGGACAATAATAAACACCTTGCATTTTCCATGTCCTCTGCTTCTTCGTCTGCATCATCTTCGTCACCAGACCCAAAATCATCATCCTAGATAAATATAATCAGAATGGGTCACAAACTAAATGATTAATAAACAAGCAAATAACAACTTAACAAGCACTGAACATTATCAATACGGATTTCACAGCCAAGTTAGAAGAAAATAAAAGCACTAAAAAACCAACATATATCACTATTAAGAAAAATTCAACAAAAACAAACAAGACCGTATTGGCAAGAACTAACAAGACCGTAAACAAAAAAAAACCAACGTATACCTCACACAAACCCTAACAATGATACCAATTGGCAAGAACTACCTAAAACAACTGTCCCAAGTCATGATCATGTTCAGAAACCCCAAAACCAACTAATGAAAACCACAGTAGGCAAAGAGCAAACCCACCTCGTCACTTTCCTCATCATCATCTTCCTCCTCGCTTTCTCTGTCTGCCTCACCATTCTGAAAATCCTCTTCCTCCTTATCTAAGTACTTCGCCAATTCATCTATTTTCAAGAATTTATCCTCAATACCACCGCCTTCTTCATTATCCTCTTCGTCTTCCACTTCATCTTCTATATCCTCTTCCATTCCTTCTTCTTCTCCCTGCTCTTCTTCGTCCTCGTCTCCTTCCTCTTCCTCTTCCTCATCCAACTCCTCATCAAAACCGTCACTATCTCCCTCCCACTCGTCTCTACTCTTTTCCTCCACCTTGTTCCCACTTTCCGAAAGAACCTTCAGCTGGGAAATCTCTTCAGGATTTTCAGCCAACTGCTTCAATCGGCGGCGCAGGGTGGATAACAGAGGCTGTGATTGGAGGTCGATTTGTTGCCATATCTGTTCAGCGTCGAAACCTTCCACGAGGAGTTGATCCAATGGCGTTTTAGGGGAAAATGGTTTTAGGGTAGAAAATAAGTATTGGGACGCCGTACGAGCAGCTTCCGACAGCTCCACGTTCGGCGCCAACCATAAATGTGTATCCGTCGCTTTCAGGCGCCGTAGGGCTTCGACGCCAGCGTCACTCGCGTTCACCATTGTTGGGTGCACTGTCTCTCTGTTCTCTGGTGACAAAAGGGTTTAGTTTAGGGTTTTAGCATAACGAAAATTTGACAGGACTGAAAATGTGCGTTTTCTTGACCTAATAAATAAATAAATTCGATTAACTGTTGGAAATTACTTTTTAAACCCAAATTGGAATTCGACTAATTTTGAGTATGTTATGTTTAGATTTAGATGTATGTATAAAAAAAGGGAAGGATCTATACAAACTATTATACATTATTATCAATTATGCAATTAAGTAATAATAAGAATATAAAACCATTCCTCTTTAACCACCAAATTAAATTCCTTTAAAATACTTACTTTTTCCACTTCTATATTTAATCTTTTAATTTTTTTCTTTTTTAAATAGTTACATTTCAAAATTATATAAATAAAAATCAATTCATAATAGTCTGCATAAGTTACATACAAAATTATTAACATTTTTATAAATCATATTACTTTGTTATGATAAACTTAATTAGTAAATGAAAAAACATTATTATATAAGTTAATTTGTAGTATTAAATATCATAAGATAATTTATAAAAAGATAGCATTTTAGAACAATCCAGTAAAAGTTAAACATCCTGTATTGTTTTATTGAATGTTTTATCATTTTGTGTCAAAAGATTTGTGTTCAAATAAATTATCACGTAGTATTTGTAATACCTCTCTCTCTTTATTGGGGTACACTTGTCATGTCTTCCACTTTTTTCTTATAAGTGGGAGACCAGCTTCTGCCAGTATTTAATACCTCTTTCTTCGTGATCCGTGTGACAGCAGAGAGAGTGTGAACTTCCAGAAGTGGAAGCCAAGTGGCGAGCAGAGTGAGCCGATCGTTATTGGTGGAGGCGGTATTTAAGGTGAGTTTTGAAATCTGACGCCATTTCCTTATGCAACCTTTCTTCTTCCTCAAACTTCAACTTTCAAAAAGCTCAATTCTCCTCTCTCTCTAAACTCTCTAATTCTTCTCTCTAGATCTCTAACCACCCTCCCTTCACCGATCACCTAGTTCCTTTCAGATTAATCGTTCTCGACGTCAAGCTCTTCAACTTGCACCGATCAAAACCTCATTCTAAACCGGTAAGTGTTCCTGATCCTTGAAGTTCCTTTGGCCTCTTGCATGCACGCACATTTTCAGCTTGCATGTGTTAATCAAACCATTTTCTAAAAATCTATTATCTTGTAATTTGACTCTAGACCTTGGAAATATTAAGAAGTAGTTGTTGCCAAAGAACCCTAGAAGTACTAGCTAGAATTATAGGTAAGGAAAGCTTATAAAATTTAATTATAATTTCTTTGTATGGTGGTATGCATGATTTAATATTTAATGTATGTGGATTGATTTAATTAGTATGTTGAAATATTGTATGATGTTGTATGAATGGCTTGATATTGGTTAGGAACTTAGAAAATGTATGAAACTTAGAGAAAATCTGAATTTGTGATCAAAGGTCATTAGGACCATTCGGTCCTCCCCTTTTTAACTGTCCGGTCAATTAAGGATTGTCCGGTCTAGTGAGCTTTATTAAATTCCATTCAGTTTCACTTAGTATTATTATTATTATTCACTTAAGAACGTCGGTCATAAACCAAGCGTTCGGTCTTACAAGTGTTCGGCCTTAGACTGATACTTAATTTATGAAGCATTTGGTTTCATATTATTATTCACTTAAAGAACGTTCGGTCATAAACCAAGCATTCGGTCTTTCCCTTTCAACCGTCCGGTCAATTAATGATTGTTTGGTCTAGTGAGTTTTTATTGATTTTCCGTCCGGTTTCATTGGTTAAAGTTCCTTTGATTTCTTTGAAGAGTTTCTTATTGAATTCCGTCCGGTTTTCATTGGTTAGTCTATTCGGTTTTACTGTGAGTTCAATATTGTTGAGTCCGTCCGGTTTGAGAAGTGTCGGTCACAGACTAGCCTTCGATTATGTAGTGCTTGGTCTTATACCGGTACTTAAATTCTTAAAACGTCTAGTTTATATAGTTCATTCTTTGGCGTCCGGTCTTATTCCCTGCCGGATCGTCCGGTCAACTATTAAACCTTCTTGTTTCATTCGGTCTCTTATTCTGTCCTTGACCGTCCGGTCATTTTCTTAACATCTTTCTATTGTGAACGTGATAATGTGTATTGGTTGAATTTGGTTAAGTAAGGGAATTCCAATGGAGGAATGTCTCATGATTTGGTGATGGTTGGTAAAGTATGAACATGGTCAGACTCTGCTGTCGTCCTGATCTTGATATTCTGTGATGACGCTTTCTCGTGTAGAGGAAGGTTACTCATGTGTGGGAATGGCAGAAGGTTCGCGGTCATAAGACCAGATGATCGTTGTAGGACTAACCTCGGGTGACAGTTGATAGTTCAGGCAGCTACTACACCACACCGGGTGCTAGGGACGTCGAGCTACGTGGTTCATACAGTCCGGACAGGGTCTAAGTGGTCGGTCATGTTAAATGAACATAGCATGCCTGAATAGTAATTGTATGTATAAAATGTTGTTATGTTGTTTCGGTTTGCATGTTTACATGTATGTTGGAGATGATTAATTAAATTTACATAAGCTTACCCTTATCTGTTCTGTTTTTACTTATGTTACCGTTCGGTATTTGGCCGTTCGGTTATTCTCTTCACCGCAATGATCATCCTTTTGGGTGTGAGCAGAGGGTACCTTAGAGAATACCTTGGAGGATGTTGTGCACGCCGAGCAACCTGTGGAAGCCGTGCCTGAGAGCGGTGTAGGACCGTCCGGTCCTTAGATTAGATTTTATTTCTCATTTAGCATAGATAACCGTCCGGTTGATATTTTGTAAAACCATTCGGTCTACCTAATCCTTTTGGGTTAACCGTACGGTCAATGAACTGTACCCAGACCGTTCGGTCTAGTTTCTGTAAATTGTATCCAACCTTTAACTATTGTTCAGTTTTTTTTAAATTTTAAGTGTTATTTCTATTTTCCTCATTCATCTATGAGTTTATTCACCATTGTTCCCTTTTATTATTTATGTTAATGAATTATAACTTCTGTTATATATTTATCCACTAAAGAGAGGATTTTTATCACTTTGAAAATTAAAAATTACGTAGAAAGATAAATATTTCAACTAAGAGTTACATACATAAGAGAATAAAAATTAATGTTGTATGAAGTCTATTCAATATGGTGAAATGAAGATGACATTTATGTGAGTTCAAAATCAAACCATTAAAAACTGCTAAAGTAAATCAAACCATTAAAAACATCCAAAGATGCTACTTTTTATCAGTAAGAATATATGATCTTTTTATTAATCAGACTTATATTTGTATAACCTAGAATTGATTTGTGAAAATAATACTTAATTAAATTTTAAACAGTTTATGAAAATAGTATTGTCAAAAATAATTGAGAGTCGAAAAAATTTTCGGGTTTAAACAAAAATATCTTATTAAAATAATATTTATCTTAGTTATAATAAATGATTTGATAAAAAAAATACTTCAAGGATCAACGTGAATAACTAAAAATTGAAATAATACTTAATTATACTTTTTAACCTGCCTAATAAAAAAAGTTTCAAGAAAAATATAAGGAACACGCTCTTTTGATTAATTTTTAATGTTGAATGAAATGTATTAAAAATAATTAAATTGTGAGTTGTATATCTTCTCTAATGCAGTTTAGTTGTGATTTAATGAAAATTGATAACGATTTTATAGTTTTAATAAATTTTAAAAATCCATGGGAAAGTGTTAAAAGTTATTTCACTTGAATAATATAAAATGACATTTTAATAAAAACATTTATGACTGAAACTAGCAAAAGATGATTTAAATTATAATTAAAAACAATAAATAAAATCAAAAAACGATGACACGTAAGAGCATCTACAATACAATTGCATATACGGGCGCTTAATTATTTTTATCAGTAAATGATATATTTATTGGGTAAAAAAAACAAGAAAATGAGAAAAACTAACATAAATAAAAACTTATTTTCTTCTGAATAAAATGCCTAATAGATTTTCTAAGTTTAAAGAGATCCTATGGAAAGTAATTTCTTTCGTTTTATTTACATAATTTCCAATAATATTTTTTATTGATGTCATTTCAATAAAAAATAATAATATTTTGATAATTAAAATAAATACATTACAATGTTGATCTTTGGAGAAGTGTCAACACAAAGTAACGCTCAAAACTCTCTTTGCTGCTAAACCATTCAATTCAAAAAGAGCCAAAACACTTATATACTTAACATCAACTTACAAACCTTTTTACTATTATCTTACAACTAAATCTCTTCCTTTTTTTCTACCACAAAATTTATGTTCTGAAAATTGAACTCATCTCACACATAGGTACGAGTCAGGGTACCGCGTAGACAACACGCTGTGTTTCAGCTTCATTATCAAAGCGAATATGCCATAGCACGGAATATGCAATAATGCCATCGAAAAGTAACTGAAAATCAATCACAGGTATCAGAAAAAACATCATATCAACCCAAAACCAGAAGAAATAAAAAGATGCACAAAACCAGAAGAAAATAAATAATGTATACCACAGTGGAGCATACGAGGAGGACAAATCAAGAAATGGATATGGCCACCTATTTTTTTTTCCAGAAAAAAAGTATAATCAGGAAATTATGTATAAGATGTTTCTTTAGTGATTCAGTGATTAAAATAATGATGAGGGTTGTTACCAGAGTTTAACTATGGCATGAACAATCCACTGGAAAATCACGTATGTAATCGTCCACATGAAAAAGTATCCTATTCGAAACCAAGGGAACCTCTGGAGAGAACAAAATGAAGGGTAAGGATTTGAATACATATATATGCAGTGAAAGTGGACAATTAGCTAGAATCAAATCTAGAAACTCACCAAGGAATTTAAAGCCGTGTCACCTAGCAGGAAAACAGCATTGATGGTGTGCATACTGATTATTAGCTGCCACATTACAAATTTGACTTATGATTTAGCTCTGATGTCTCTTTTTTGGTAAGAAAAGGAACAGGTATAATACAACTATATATGTATGCTTATGTTATAAAAGAAGATTAACAAATATAATCTATTGAGTCGCACATGGCTTACCAAATTTATGTGGTAATCTTTGATTGTTAGAAACGGAACAATTATGAACCAAAACACACAATCTGTGAGCATTACAGCACCTGCAATTATCTGTTCATAAAAGAAAAAGAAAAGACAATTTATGTAGCCAATGGCAAAAACAGTGCTGTCCCAGATTATAAATGTTGATGAAAGGAAAAAAGATAAAGATTTACTTAAGTTTTGTTCATCATTTATCTAAATCAGTGATGTTGACCAAGTTTACCTGGAATATTATTTGAAAGATATAACCCCAGATGCCCGCAGGTTGGCGAACAAGATGTTCTTGTGGAGTTCCTAATCCTTTGTCATTGTTTGATGGATTAGAACACTGGGGGGTTGTAGGAGCATCAGAAATTCCTTGCTCTGCATCTCCATCAATATTTCCAACCTTGTCACCACTGGCTTTCTTAAGATGCTGGTAACAACCATGCATGGAGAGCAAAGATCCCAGCTACAAAATCAAACATACAATGTCAGTATATAGCCAGATTATGCACTAGATTATATACATGAAATAGAAAGAAAAATTATATGAGACCCATCATAAAAGTATTTACCCCAAAGTAAATGGTGACTGCAGCAAAAGTCCACCTGTTTCATAGCAACAAAAAACAACAGAAGGAAAAATTAATAATCAAAAGCCAGAAGAGAAAAACAGGAAGCAGCTTCAAATGGAAGATTATATCGGATAAAAACACTAGTTATCTTAGACACACACAAACCCATGATCAAAAAAGGGGATTGTATGAGCCTGTTTAATTCAAAGAGAAGAGGACTGATTGAACTGCTACTAATGCCTTCATTTAGCAAAACAAACTAACAGCTTCATTTTTTATTCGAGATTGATTAACTCTGTTTAAAGTTTAATTAGCTTTCAAATTTGTGGTCCAGTCACAGAAATCTGCTTTCATGTTCCATACCAACAACTTAGGATGGTTCTTAACATAGAAAAAAAATTAATACGCATTAATTCATTTTAACAGCATTCAAATTTCATATGAAGAAATTCGAAATGGAAAACGAAAACTCACTGAGTGTAAAAGTAGAAAATGCTTCCTCCGTCAGCAGTAGCTGTCAGTATGAGAAGCACCAAAAGCACAACAAATGCAAAAACTCTAAACCCCAGTAACCAGACAGGGTGAATTCCTTTCAAACAAGGCCTCCAAATTTCATCCTCATACAAAGTCGAGGATGTTTCTTTCTGGTCACCATTTCTTGTTGCGGTTTCTTTCTGGCCTTCCTTGTTATCATTTCGTGTTGCCTTCCATGAAACTTCGTACTTCAATATAATCAATGAAGAAAAGATAGCTGAAAGCAGAACCCAAATGACACAAACCAAGACCCTCCAATTCAACCAGTAACTCTGTGTGGTTGTATCCGCAGTGATGATGGGTTCCCACGTGCCTTTTGGAGAGCCTGTCAGGAGCCTCATTTCGTTACTTGAGGTTATCTCACAGGTAAGTGGAGAGGGAGATGGGGTTGTTCTGCTTCTCCTTAGAAAAATCCCCCCAATGCTATTGAAGAACAAAAATAAAATATAACAATGACCTTAAGAGAATAGGAAGCTATTAAACTTGTTCTCTGTGATCAAAAGTGGGGCCTAACGAGAAAGTACACATGATAGTGATTTTTCATGCATTTCAAA
Source organism: Vigna radiata var. radiata (assembly GCF_000741045.1). NCBI lineage: Eukaryota > Viridiplantae > Streptophyta > Magnoliopsida > Fabales > Fabaceae > Vigna > Vigna radiata. The sequence goes on along the minus strand of NW_014543246.1, from coordinate 88,820 downwards.
CTAGGAACAGCTGCAAAAGTTTTGGGCCAGAGAAAACTAAAAGGTTGAAGTCTCTTGACCCATTTTAGCTACATTAACTAAATGTTTAATCATCGGATAAGGTGGAGATTTCAGGCTTTGGATGGATTTCACACAAAAAGATAGAACACCGACAATGTTAATTGTATGTGGATCAGTCTATAAAGGAAAAAAAGAAGCAGCTAAGAACTGTAAGCAAAAAGAAAAGGTTGAATTGAAACTTGCAAGGGAAAGCAAAACAATGTGGAGGAGCGAGAAGAGATGCTTTGCTTCTTTGCTTTTGCATATAGAAAACTATTAAAGGTTGTGGACTGTACAGAGAGAGAGAGAAAAGAAAAGAATGGTGTTGTGTGGTGTGCTTGGAGCACAAGCTTGTTCTATCAACTTTACTGTTGTTATCTAACCAGAATCTAGTTGCAGCCTTGACCACCGTATTCCATGCAAATTTTAAACTAGTGTTGATGAGCCAAAAGACAAACATGTTTCTGTGAACCCTTCTTGGGTTAATAATCATATAATATTTCTTTTTTTAATGACAGAGAGAAAGACAGAGGAAAGGGACCAGAGAGAGGGTATAATTGTATTTGGATTTTGTATTGAAATGCTTGGAGCCAAGATTCTTCATGTATCCCAAGAATGGTTTTGCCTCGCATGAGTCATGACTTGCTAAAAAAGAAATAAAGCGAAACCACGAGAAAAAGGGATGACACGACTAAAAAAGGTAAAATATATTTTTCATTTTTCAGAAATTAATATGTTTCTGATCTCTATATTTATTAAAGTAGTTTTAGTTATTTACAAGGATGAAAAACATTTGTTAAAGTGAAGAGATAAAAAGAGGATAAATGTTGAGGAGAATGAGACCCGAAGGAAAGTGAAAAATACTCTATCATCTTACGAATAGTGTGAGTTGAATTCTAAAATGAAAAGTTGAAAAATAACGTACAACTACAGGTATGTAATAATTTGTCATACATGAAAATAGGTTGGAACATGGTTTGGTGGTAATGATACTAAAAGTGATTGGTATGATTGAAATGGAGAATGTTTTATTAGGTCCACATTGTTAGGAACATATTGGTAATCAAAGACCGGTTTGAAACGAATAAGGTGGTTGACTCCGAATGATGCAAGAAGAATTTAAAAGCAGCCACTCTGTTTTGACGTGTGTTTCCAATCATACAACTTCTATTTGAACAATAAATCTCTATAGTTCTTTTTCTATAATACAATAAGAAAAAGAAAAATATAAACTAAAATAAATAATATAATGAAAAAATGTTTTATAAGTAATGTATGGTTCAAAAGCTTGACAACTGGCAGATAGAGTTCTGGTAAAGGTTTGGTTTTGAAGTTTTTTTTCTTTTTTGTTATAAGTTTGGTTCAAGTTTTGAATATGCATGTGGACTTCTTCTCTAGCCACCAAAATATGCGTGTTATTAAAAGTAGGAAAATTTTTTTTTAATAATTATTTTTTGACAAGATATTTGATAATTTATTATTGGTTTGTTTTAAATATTTTTGTAAATATAAATTTAAACATATTAATAAAATGATGATACATTTTCTATTTTTAAAAAAAGTTGGAAAAAAAATATGATGATGCTTACAATCAATATGTTATCATAAGATAAGCAATGCATATTAGATTTTGTGCTTTGTTTCACGTTCAGATTTTTTGTGTAATCAAGAAAAAAAAATGTGAGATTGTTGAAAGGACAAAAGACTACTTTTTTTTTTTTTTTTTAAGAATGAATCAATTGTTTTAAAATCAGACAACCTTGCAGTTACAATCTTATTTTTATTCTCTCTCTCTTTTACACTTGTTTATCTCATTTTTTTCTTAACCACTTTTCTCTGTTTTCTTTCTCTATAAGATACACGAGTAAGGATTACATTGGTGAAATTGACTATATTGGATTATGTTTATATCAGCTATTTTCATTTATGTCAAGAATAAACACAGTATACTTAAAATAGTTTTAATATGAAATAATAGGGTTAAATTATTTATACACCCTTATTTAAATTAGTATATATAAAAATACATATATTTTATTATGTTATATATAATATGAAAAAAAGATACGATTGTTGGAGAGATATAGAAAATTGATTAAAAATTATGTTAGTAATTTTCCAGGTTAAGTTATCCAGAAGGGAGATGTACGAAAAATGAAGAATGAAAAAAAAATTAGTAATTCCACAATCTATAATATTACTATATTGTATACATAGATTGTAACATTAATGATTGAGATTTGTCTATCTCGTATTCTATGTGGTGTTGGTTGTCCTCGGATTCACGTCAAGTCTTTATTTTGTGTTTAATTAATTAATGATGATTCAGTCTATGCATAGTTTATAAATACTACTATTTTATAATGAAAAATTATAATAAAAACTAATATATAAGTTAAATTATAATTGAAATGTATGATAAGTAAATATTATTAAATTAAATATATAGATATATTTTGGATTTAATAATTTATATCGATGTAAATTTACTTTTAACGAGAACATAATTATTGAGATATATCTATCTTGGATTCGACTTGGTGATTGTCGAACTTAAATCATGGTTTTTTTATCCTTGGTCTTTGTATGTTTAATTAACTATTAATATCTATTTTAAATAATTAAATACATAATAAAAAATTATTTTTAATGTACTTTTTTATGATTAAAATTAGTGAAAAATATAGTCTTTTTTGAATATATGAGGTAAATTTAGATTTATAGTTTATAATATTATGTAAAATTATTTTATTACTTATAACATAATAGTTATTAAATTATATTTATCTTGGAATCCGACTTAATTGTTGATGAACCTAGGTCATCGTTTACTATTTTTTTTTTTAATTCTTAATCTTTGTATGTTTGATTAACTATTAATATTTATTTCAAATAAAAAAAATAGTTAATAAAAAATATTTTTAATGTAGCTTTTTATGATTAAAGTTGTGATAAATATAGGTTTTTTGAATATACGAGTAAAATTTCGATTTATAGTTTATAATTTTATGCAAAATTATTTTATTTCTTATAACATTATTGTTACTAAATTATATTTATATTAGAGTTTGACTTGATGATTGTTGATGAACCTAGGTCTTTGTATGTTTGATTAACTATTAATATTTATTTTAAATAACTAAAATAGATAACAAAAAAATATTTTTTTAATGTAGCTTTTTATGATTAAAATTAGTGATAAATATAGGTTTTTCTAATATTTGAGTTAAATTTAGATTTATAGTCTATTATGCAAAAATATTTTATTACTTATATACAATATTATATTTATTGGAATATGCATTACGCTAATTGTGACCTTCGGTCAAGTATTTTTTTTTTTGGCTGGTTTGACGTCAAGTTTTTTTTTTTTTTTTGGTTTTTGGATGAAAGTTTGGATATTGTTTTTTTAAAGATTTGTATAATATTCATCAAATAATTTATAATTTAATTAGACAATAAAATTTATAAATGATTTTTTATATTTTATTAATGTGTAATAAAAATTTAACATGGAATATTTATAATTCTTAAGACTATATTTTATTCTTATGCATTTTACAATTTTTTTAATTCTAATTTTATCTTATAGGTTGAAAAGACATTTTTGAATATTTCAATTCCCACAATCAAACTATGGCTATTTAAGTCACAATAAACATTAAATATAGAAATAAAATATTAACATGAAAAAATATCTATTAACCTCGCAAAAATACATAAAAAAAATAAGTTTATTACTTTTAATACTAACAAATAAATTTAATTCTCCATGCAGAATCTAATATTTAAAAAATTAAAGAAAAGAAAAGAAATTAAAATCATCTATCAAAGTCAAGATTTATTCCAAAGTAGCTGATCCACACTCCAATGACACTTGTGAGCACACAAACTTGATTGTGAATAACACAAATAATTTAAGTAGTTCTTTTACCTTTCTCCATAAACTTATTTATTAGTCAAAGTGTTACATTGGTTTAGTTTGATTGATCTGAGAATTGATCTTCCCACCCAACTTAATTCCCAAAATGCAAATATGATCAACATTAATAGCGAGTTTAACCAAGTTAAAAAATGAAATCAAATTCTGAACTACATAAATTGAGTAGTGTTTTGACGTTTCTAAGACAAGCTCGCTATAAACTTACCTAATAAGCTCATATGACAGCAAAACTCTCTTATCATAGTTAAAGGAAAAGGAAAAGGGAAAGGTTTAAAGATAAAGTTAAGGTAAAAACTCATCTCCTAATTTCTCCTTTCATTAATCTATTCTTTTTGTTTTTCACTGTTGCTTTAACTCACCAGACATTTTCCGTCTTTTAGATAGAGTAGTGTTTTTGTTTTGAATGTTCATACAATTGTCTTCATAAAAAATTGTTTGTTTGACTTTGGAAAAAACAGAAACCTAATTCAATTAACTAATACAATGAATAATTCAGTAAAAAGAATCCCTTGAATAATTGGGTCTCGTTGGGTCAGCTTCTAAGTTGCGGGATTTTTTTTTTCTTTTATCATCTACTTTATCTAAATCTACCATTTATCAAGTTTAAAAATTATCTTCAATCGAATTTCTCATAATTTTTATTTTCAAAATATAAATTCCCATTGTCGATTGAAATTTAGTTTTCGGAATTAAATTTTCAAGAGCATATTAGTTTATTCTGACATTAAACTAATGAAAATATATTTAGAAAGTCTGTAATTAGTTTATATGACAATGATTTCTTGAGTTTTTTGCACATCGATTCAATTAAATACAAATGTGTGCTGATAATTTTATTCGTAACCATAAAATATTTTGCATTTAGTAAAGCAAATAGACTGCTTGAATACTTTGGACTGGCGATGAGAATGACAAATATTTACATGTTGCAGAAGGTGATGCTGTAGTTCAGTTTCAAATATTACAACCTTCATCATCTCCAAGAAGAGAGAGAGAAAACGGGGCTATGGTCACATTGAATGATCGTGAGCCTACTCTTTCAACATGGATCATTTCATAGTCACCTTCCTGCATTATGATACAAAACCCTGGTTTTATTTGCGATGTGATGATGAAGCATCTGGAAATCCTTGAAAGTGGAAATGCATCTTGAATAAAACAAGCAAATGCAAACAACAAATCTAAATCATTTAGGGCTTAAGTTACATTTTTCCACTGATTTCCATTCTGATGAAGAAACTAAAAGTGTTGCATGCTAAAATCATGATACCAACTCAATCTGTAGTAATATTAAAAGTATTCTTTGAAACATTGAAAAATAGGATGCATCCATGAACCAATCTCCCTGACTGAAGCAATGTCAAAATAAGGCTTCTAATTTTGCTTCTTTTTTTTTTTTTTTTCCACGGAAAGCTCGTTGATTATGCAACTAATGAAGTTGCTCGGTTTGAAAACATGGCAACGTTGCATCCATTCAAACTTAATGCCATGTATGTGTATTGAAACCCAGTTCTAGGCTGTTGACAATTTAGCGCAATATATATATTTGATTGAACCAAATCACTCTTGAGAGAATACGTAAATAAAAGGAATGAGGAAATCAGGTGCTTTTCTCCTTATTTAAATTTATTTACACTTTTTGTCCCTAGAAATTATAATTTTGGATTTTCTGTCCTTTTTTGTTAAATATTTAATAAGTGTAGCTACACAACGTGACAACACTCAATTGGCTTGTTGTCAACCCTTGACACATTTTATGTATCATGATTATACTCTTGATCTTTCTGAAATTGCAATCATGAATGATCACAGAGAAACCAAAAGTATAAATACTCACATCACCATGTGTTAGATAACACACCAATTAACACGTTTACATTTAGTGTAACATCTAAAATATCTGTTCAATATTTAATAAAAGATTGACGGAAAGACCAAGATTGTAGGAATGCACTATCAAGAAAATCCAATTTAGGCCACGGGAAACGGACGACAAAAATTGCACAATTGTAATACGTGTGGATCAAAACTATTGTACTATATTTGATTGCATAATACCTAAAGTATTCAAATATCTTAGGCTTCTGATTATCCCAGGAAATTGCAACAAAAGTAAATCTTACCATTCTTCCATTTGGTGTGCTCAGTGGGCAGGCTGAAGAGTATTCAAAACTATTTCCAGGAAGTATTAACGGCTGTTCACCAACAACTCCAATTCCCCTGTCGTGGAAAAGAAAGTACAGAAGTTATTTTGGATTTAAATCCCCTTGAGTTTCAACAACAACGTTCTTTTTTATTAAGTGGGTTACCGGTATCAAAGTAACTCTGTTTTGCCATGAACTATGTGCCTCATGAGTTTAAAGTAAAAAACAACTATGGAAGAATAACATGCGAAAAGAGAAGAATGATTAACTCACCAGACATTTTCCGTCTTCCCGTTAGCATCAGTTATAATCCAATGCCTTCTAAGAAGTTGAACAGGGTGGTCTGAGTTATTGGTAATTCTTATTCTATATGCGAAGAAGTATAACCCCTTCGAAGGCTGACTTCTGCCCTCTATATATACACTCCTAACTTGCACCCTGATTCCCTGAATAAATCACAATTAAATGTTAATAATTTCAATTAGTTTTGGTGTGTGCGTAAAGTACCCTGTTTCTCATGAATTCATTGCATATTACAAAAGCCACGACAACAGGAATAGTAAAAGGTCTGATAGAAACCTAGTGTTTTATTTTACTACAAAGAACACAGAATCTTCTCCATTTACAGCACTGCAGATCTTCCCCGGTGTGCACCTTCTTGTGTTCACACGCCCTAATTTCCTTTCAAATGATAAGATTAGTCTCTCTCTCAAAGTCTGCTTTTTTTATATTTATTTATAGGAAACTTGCCTAATTTATTCAAACTATCTCAGCCCACTAACCTTACTGACTAACTTTCTCATTAACAGACACCTAACTGGTATTGTGAAACTTATGGAGAAATCATCAAATACAAATTATTCCAACAGAGATACTCAACATTTCCATTTCTGAACACATGGTATCTAACTAATTATTCTACCAATACAATCAACTTAAAAAACCTGATTAAAAAAGGGAAGTAGCTTTTTAAACGTATTTCGAATTTAGCTAAAGAATAAAGAACTGTTTAGGAGACAAAAGTATGTAACCGAAATAGGGATCATACCAATGTTGTAGCATCACTGCAGCATTTTAAAAGAGAGTGTGGGGCAATTTTTTTTAGCTCATCACGATAACTAGCAGCATCCTGGAAAGACAGAGGAAAAGGTGCCCAAGTATAAAACTAACAAATACACATAAAAGTATAAGTCACGTTTTGTAAATTCAAGGTGAAAGATGTGAGAAGAACTGATCTGATAGAGGATTAGAAAGAACAATGAATGTAGGGATATGAAAGTTAAGATATGTACATATTACGCCATTTAATGGTGGAACTGAATATTGAAAGAAACCGTGTTTATTGAATTTTGGAAAACTGGGTTACAGACCTAACAATATAACAATTTGAAACCAATTGGAAAAGAATGTACACTTTCACGTTATTTTTACAATGATTACGATTTTCTCTTTCAACATTAGTTGAACATTACGATATCCATTTATGTACATCTAATGAAATTATGCTTACATCTTAAAATCATCAAAAAATAGTTTAAAATTATGTTCCAAAATTATAATCGAACCAAAAGAAAACACAAACGTTAGAGTTCCACATTATGTTAAAAGAGACAAACTTAATTACATATAAAGTGAGAAAAACACACTTATTTGTCTTTAAATTTTTGGATTGTCGTATGATGTCATGTTCTCTTATGTGACTTATTGTGAAACAATAGTTTTGTTTATATGAAATATAAACCACAAATATATCAAAAATGCATTCCTCTCCCGAGCTCTCTTGCTTCTTCGCTTACCACATTCTCGACATTGTTTGCCAAGTGTTATTTATTTTAATTTATGGCCTTCCACAGTTCCTTTTTGGTTGCATGTTGTAATACCCCTTCTATTAAAATCGACCTTGTAAGTAATGAGTCTACCAAGGAAAGAATTCACCGGAGAGATACAATACCAATGAAACCTGAACTCAACCCATATAAGGGATTGATATCACTTCCAACTCAAAATCTTAAGACAATGAATTTATGGGTCTTCTATTTTATATGGTGCTCAACCTTCTCATATATACTAAATGTAAGACTTAGACTCATATTTGGATTCCTAATAATCTCTTCCTCAAAGGTGAATTCCTTCCACATTGGTACACCCTCCTCAAACAAAAACATTTCCAACCATGAGTACCCACTTTTTACTAACATTAACCTGACTTCAAGGTAGTGAGTTTATGGGTCTTCTACCTTATATGATGCTCAATTTTATAATATTTATCCAATGTGAGACTTAGATGTATACTTGGATTTCCAACCATAAGAAACTCAAAGACCTTTGTAATCTTTATCAGTTTGCTCTCATTGAATGAGAACCTAGTGCATTTGTTGCAAATTACGAATTATAGTATGACAAATTTAAAACCTTAACTGGAGGCCCCAACTCATTTGTGGTAAGAGGTAAAATAACATATGGTTGAGAGGATGTTTGTAGAAACTTCAATAAGGAAATGTGAAAACCAGGATTAATCCTGGCAGTATTAGGTAGATGGAGATTATAAGCTACAGATGCTATGTGTGCCGAAATTGGGAATGGATCGAAGTAGCCCACATGCGGCATAACACCACTGAATGCTATGTATATGGTTAAAGCTTTACCAATGCTAAATAACCCATCTCTAATTGCATTTCTCCCCTTTTATCTGCCTGCTGTCTCATATAATTCTGAGCCTTTATTAAATTATCTTTCATTTGTTGTAACAGCTTATCTCTGGCATGCAGAATCTCCTAGACAACAATAAGATCCTTGGAATTAATGGCTGCCATGTAATTCAAATTCAGTTTTCTGTTTCTTTTCTGTTATGTCTGTTAGTANATACCCTTCTGGTATATATAAACATTGTACCCCATTCATTTGTTTTTTCAATGAGAAAGTTTATTTTCTGATATACTTCTGTGATATTAGTCTTCTCTGCATTTGTTTCGTTGGTTCCAATAGTGGTATCCAGAGCCAAGGTTATAGAACCTGGGGCGTGTGTGTTTGCTCTTCACAAGAGAACCTGCTGTGGTTGAGAAGGGTGGTCGTAGCAACTTAACAAAAGGCAAGAAGACTGTTCTTTGATCAAGAAGTTGGCAGAAATGACTGATGTATCTTCGGTACAATTTCCGATTCTTTCAGATAAGAATTGGAATCGCTGGAGCACCCAGATGAGGGTGGTGTTTCGAGTACAAGGGGTCAGCGATGTTGTTGAAGGATCAGAAGCAGATATCTCTGGCAAAGAGTCAAAGATGAAAGATGACAAGGCATTATTGCTCATTCATCATTGCGTGGATGATGCTCATTTTGAAAAAATCCAAAATGCAACCACAGCTAAAGAAGCATGGAGCATTCTGGTACGATGTTACGCTGGAGGTGAAAAAGTCAATAAGGTAAGACTTCAAGCCTTGAAGAGGCAGTATGAGCATTTGGTTATGGAAGAAGGTGAAAGGGTGAGTGACTTCTTCAGCCAGGTATTAACGATTGCAAATCAGATGAAAGCATGTGGTGAAGTTGTCTCAGATGCTGCGATCAATGAAAAGATAATGAGATCGTTACCGTCGTCGTTTGATTACGTTGTTGTGGCCATCGAAGAGTCTAAAGATGTTGGAAAACTCAAGATAGAAGAGCTTCAAAGCTCATTGGAGGCACGCGAGATGAAGATACGAGACAGGAATTCCGTAAGACGCGACGATCATGCACTCAAGGTCAAGCATATTAAAAGCGAGGAGAAAAAGAAGCCTAAGAAGCGAGAAGGAAAACTGAGAAAAGGAAAGTGGAAGAAAGATGGCAGTGATGCTGATACAGAAGATGGCAGTGGTGTAGATACAGAGGGACCAGATGATAAAACTAGCTCAACAGGAAAGAAAAGTTTCAAGAAAGGGTCAAAGAAGAAAGACAAAAGAAATATCGAGTGCTTCAACTGTCATAGATATGGACATTTTGCCTCTGAATGCTTCCCAGAAAAGGCTAGTCAAAAGAAAACTCAAAGCAAAGAGAAAGAAGCTCTTATTGTACAGGAAGAATCGGATGAAGAGACACTAACGCTGATGGTGATGACAACCATGGAATGTGAGAAACCGGTGAATAACACATGGTATCTTGATTCAGGTTGCTCGAATCACATGACATGCAATAAAGGGTGGCTTGTAAACTTCGATGACACAAAGAAAAGCAAAGTAAAATTTGCTGATGACAGCACTTTGAGGGTTGAAGGCACGGGAGATGTGGTTATCAATAAAAGAAGTGGCTCACAAGCAGTGATTTCCAGCGTGTTGTACGTACCTGAAATGAAATGTAATCTTCTTAGTGTAGGACAATTAATTGAAAAAGGATTCACAGTGGTCATGGGTAATCAGAATCAGGTGAAACTATATGATAGAAAGGGAAGATTAGTCTTAACCAGTAATCTTTCAAAGAATAGAACGTTTCAAGTGCGTTTTGATGCAGCAGAAAATACACAATGCCTATCAGTTCTGAAGAATGACGAGAGTTGGACATGGCACTTGCGCTTTGGTCATTTAAACTTCAGAAATTTGCAGAAACTTAGAGAAAAGTCCATGGTGTCAGGTATGTCACATATTTCTTTGCCTATTGATGCTTGTAAAACTTGTTTGACAGGCAAACAATCAAGGAAAACGTTCCAAACACAAGTTGAGACAAGATCGAAGGAATGCTTGAACGTGGTACATGCTGATATTTGTGGACCACTGGAAACATTGTCGTTGGCTGGAAATAGATATTTCATCGTCTTTGTAGATGAATTTAGCAGGATGTGCTGGCTGCTTGTGATTAAAACAAAAGGTGAGGCACTTGACGTCTTCAAGAAATATGTGGCTAATGTTGAAAGAGAAAGTGGCAAGGTCTTGAAGATTTTACGAACTGATGGTGGAGGAGAATTCACCTCACATGCGTTTGAAGCATTCTGTCAAGAGAAAGGCATTACACACGAAGTAACAGCACCATACACGCCTCAACATAACGCACTTGTAGAAAGGAGAAACCGAACTATAATGAACATGGCCAGATGTCTTCTTAAGGAGAAGAACTTGCCACAAAACCTGTGGGCTGAAGCTGTGACGACAGCTGTCTATCTCCTCAACAGGTGTCCAACCAAACGGATAGAAGGAAAAGTTCCTCTGGCAGTTTGGACAGGATCGACACCTTCGGTAAAACATTTAAAAGTTTTTGGTTCATTAGCATTTGTTCATGTTGCAGATCAGAAGAGAACCAAACTTGAAAGCAAAAGTGAGCCAATGGTGTTTGTTGGCTACCATCCAACTGGTGCTTACAAGCTCTACGATCCAATGAGGCAGAAGATGATCATCAGCAGAGATGTGATCGTGCTAGAGAAAGAATCTTGGGATTGGAATCACATGCATACAGATTCAAAGAAGTTTTTGGTTCGTGAGCCCACTGATGATCTCGAACATGAAGAAACTGAAGTTGTTCCAAGGACAGAGGGTGTCTCTGTTGACCATAGTAATGGAAATCCACGACCAAAGAGGAAAATTGTGAGATCATCCAGACTTGAGGATTATGAAGTGTACTCAGATGCTGCGTTTGATGAAGAAGGAAGAGTAATTCACATCGCTTTAATGGCAGGAGCAGAACCAGTAGATGTAAACGCTGCCTTAAAGCAATCTGAATGGAGAAATGCTATGATAGAGGAGCTTCAGTCGATTGAGAGGAACAACACATGGAAGTTGGTGGATCTTCCACGTGGCAAACGAAGTATAAGTGTCAAATGGGTATTCAAAAGGAAGTTGAATCCTGACGGAAGCGTATCAAAATACAAAGCGCGACTTGTGGCAAGGGGTTTTTTGCAGAGAAAAGGTATCGACTTTGACGAGGTGTTTGCACCGGTTGCAAGGTTGGAAACCATCCGACTTGTTATAGCAGTTGCATGTGCACGAAGATGGCAAATTTTTCAGATGGACGTGAAATCTGCTTTTCTCCATGGCACACTAGAAGAAGAAGTCTATGTGCAGCAACCCCCAGGTTTCGAAGAAAAGAACAGAGAAGGAAAAGTATACAGATTGCATAAGGCATTGTATGGCCTGCGTCAGGCACCAAGAGCCTGGAACAGAAGGATCAACGCATCGCTTATTCATCATGGATTCGAGAAATGCAAAGTCGAACATGGGGTCTATGTGAAGCAGACTACAGGAGGTAATTTGCTTATTGTTTGTTTGTATGTAGATGATTTACTTGTAACAGGATCGCAGCTGAAGGACATAGACAGATTTAAAGAATTGATGAAGTCGGACTTCGAAATGACTGACTTAGGAGAACTCAGCTACTTTCTTGGAATGGAGTTCACACGCTCAAGCAGAGGACTCGTTATGCATCAACAGAAGTATGCAAAGGAGTTGCTCGAACGTTTCAAGATGCATGAGTGTAACGCTGCACGAACCCCGTTGGAAGCAAATGTAAAACTTGGAAAAGATGAAGCTGAAGAAGAGGTGGATGAAACAAGATTCAAACAGATTATTGGATCCCTTAGGTTCTTATGCAACAGCAGACCTGATTTAATGTTTGGAGTGGGCTTAGTTAGCAGATTTATGAGTCAGCCGAGGAAGAGTCATATGGAATCTGTGAAACGCATCTTAAGATACATACGGGGCACCTCAAATTATGGAATTTTGTTCCCATATGGAAGTCAGGAAAATTGCTTAGAGCTCACAGGGTACTGCGATTCTGATTATGGAGGTGATACAGTTGAGAGAAAGAGTACATCAGGGTTCATCTACTTCATGGATGGTGCACCAGTCTCATGGTCATCTAAGAAGCAATCTGTTGTGGCTCTATCTAGCTGTGAAGCAGAATATGTCTCAGGGTGTTACGCTGCCTGTCAAAGAGTTTGGCTTGAAGAGCTGTTGAGAGAGTTGCAGATGATATTGGAAAAACCAGTGAAGTTGAAGATGGACAACACCTCAGCCATCAACCTTGCACGAAACCCAGTAAGTCATGGAAGAAGCAAACATATAGAGGTGAGGTTTCATTTTTTGAGAGACATTGTGAATAAAGAAAGGATTGAACTNTGTTACTGCAAAGCTACAGAACAACTTGCAGACTTGTTTACAAAACCTCTAGCTGCTGACAAATTTGAAGTCATGCGGGAAAAGATTGGAATTGTGTCACTCAAGGATTTGAATTAAGGGAGAGTAATGGCTGCCATGTAATTCAAATTCAGTTTTCTGTTTCTTTTCTGTTATGTCTGTTAGTATATACCCTTCTGGTATATATAAACATTGTACCCCATTCATTATGTAATTCAAATTCAGTTTTCTGTTTCTTTTCTGTTATGTCTGTTAGTAGATACCCTTCTGGTATATATAAACATTGTACCCCATTCATTTGTTTTTTCAATGAGAAAGTTTATTTTCTGATATACTTCTGTGATATTAGTCTTCTCTGCATTTGTTTCGTTGGTTCCAATAGGAATGAACTTCATAGCGCACACAGAGGGTGGATCTCTGCCAAATAAAGATTTAAAAGGAAACAAACCAAGCCTATGATGCATAGAAGAATTATACCAAAATTGAGTCCAAGGTAACATTGAATGCCAAGCCTTTAGATTATAATAGACAAAACATCATACATACATTTCTGACGTTTTACTCAAAGCTTCTGATTATCCATCCGTTTGTGGATTATAAGAACCCATAGCTGGAGTGGTACTTTGTGCTTTAAAGAGGTTCTACTAAAAAGAAATAATAAAAAACACTTTTATCACATTCCGAAACCACGGATTTAGGAATACCATAGAGTCCAACTATGCTAGTAACAAAAGATTCAATCACTATTTTTCTAGTAAAGTCCACCTTTAAAGGGATGAAGCGCCCAGATGTAGACAGCCTATCAACTGCCACCATGATGGTAGAATACCCATGAGAATGAGGCAAATGTGTCCACAACAATGTCTTCCCACACATGTAGTGGAATGGGCAAAGTTCTAATAACCCCAAAGGTAAAGCATGATCTACCTTAGCTTGTAGACAAATGGAGCATCCACGCACACATTGTCTTATGTCAGCTTGTATTTTTGGCCAATAAAATTGAGAACAAATGCAGGAGTTTTGGTAACACCAGCGAGATGTCCCACTTTAGGGAAATGAATCATTTGCTTATTCAACTCTTCATTGCACATAAGCACCATCCTGCCTCACCAAAACAATACTCCATTCCGTGTTGTATGATTTCCCAAGTGTTTCTCTCCGTTGGACTACGCAATAAATTGTATAAGAGTCGATGGCTAATCCTATTGATCGGTTTGTGGGTTGTAGATTTGTAGATCCCTTTATTGAAAATATTCCTGGTAAGGATAAAGGCAGTGTGTCTAAGTTGGAGACTCGTATTTTGTAGTTAAGTTACCTGTAAGCGAAAAAGATTCACACACATTATCTTAAGATTTTAGATTAAAGGTGGTGTCAAGCATATTATATTGTTGCTCATGGTCCATTAATGAAAATCACCCTGATGTTTCTCTCCCAAACACCATAAGGGGATGGAGTGGGCGATGATCCTATGTTAGCCTACTAATAGGGAAGAGGCTCGGAATTAAGGAGTTTTCACACTTAAGATAAGGGATTTAAGGGAGTTCTTGTGTGAGAGGAGAACTAACCTAACTTTTGAATTAGACTAACTTTTGAATTAATCTAACTGTTGAATTAGCCTAACTTTTGAATTCTTACACTCGAAATGCTCTAATAACTTGACGTGAGAGTGTGTCCAAATTATTTGGTGAGACTGGCATGAAATTTACCTAATAATAGTAGAGAGTGTATTAGAAAAAGTCAAGATGGATCCCGAACAAAATTCAAATAATAGATTAGCCACCTGGAATCTCTCTTCCGCAATTGCTTCCTTCAACAGTCTCCTCAGACGCAACACAGGCTCCTCTTCCTCAAACAACTTCAACGAATCTCGAATTCTAGCAGCTTCCTTGTAGTCCTGAAGAAAAGAAGCAAAAACGATGTTCATCTCCGATTTAGAAAACAATACACCAACTAAACTGAACTAACCTCAGATTTAGCAGCTACTTGCAACTGTTGCTTAAGAAGAGCGTAGGTTTGGGTCCGAGAAAGAAAGGAGCTGGTGCTACTGCTACCACTGTCTCCCTCCGAAGCACACGCTACGATCACACTTCTGCTTCTTCTTCTCACTCTCGCCTCCGAACCCAGCAACAGTAAATTCGCTGCACTACCACTCCTCAGACTCATACTTAACGATAACGATTGCATTTTTCGATCGATGCTATTGCTTCCAATTCTCACCCAAACCAATCCTAATATTCCAATTATTATTACTCCTCTACCACCCAAAATCACACTCCAATCATCGTACCACACTACGTCTCCCTAGTATCTACTGCAACGCAAGCACCCTCTTCCGCGGCAAAAGTTAAATTAGAACGTAACTTTCCGAATTAGCCATTCTATTTATATTTATTATTATAAGCAAAATTTATATTTTTGTTTATTTGGTAAAAATAGATATGTATTTTTGGACTTGTCAGAAATTATCTTTATAATTTCTTTAGTAAATACCTAATATTGATGAAAAAAGCGTTATGTTGTAAATATTACTTGCTTGCTAGTTATTATTGATTTATTGGATATTCTGAAATCTGAAGAATCTGAACCCCTATCTAATTTTCCTATGAATGGACAACAAAAACACATGTGTCGCATATATGTATCACGAGATATTCTGTGGTGGGCTTTTGAGGAAATGGAATAAAAAATATTCATGTTTCTTATTCTCGATTTTCAAACTATTGTAATTTCACATTGCAAGTGGACACGTGTTATCAACCATCTTTGGAATTGAGTACAATTATTGAGTTAACCCGTTTGAATTTAATAAATAAAAACTATATTATTTTTTAAATCCTTATGGATAACAAAGTAGAAGTCTGTTGCGATAAAAGGAATGGAAGAAGATTAATATTAATGAACAAAGTTAAATAAATAAAAAGCAAAGAGAGACAGACAGACGCTGCAGAAAGAAAAATTCAAAAATTGTTATTGGTGTAGCTAAAATTATAAGTAGAGAGACTATATAACAATTTGATTTTGGGCTTTCGGCCATTTAGTACAAAATAAAGATTGGCTGCTTCTTCCTGTACCTTCGTATTTTCTTCTGCACTTCATATGTATAGTGAAATGACAATTTAAATGAGTTTGGTTATTCTTAGCCATGAGTAATATCTCAAAGGCCTAATCCAATGTTTGAGTGAGAAAAAAACCAAATAAATTATCTCTCATCCTAAAAAACCCACTTAAATGACACTAAAGATATTTCCTAATAGTTTGATGCATGATTTAAGGTATTTCAAATATTTTTTATGATTAGATAAACATAAATGTTTAGATATATTTTTGTGTATAATAAAGACTGTATCAATGAAATTGTAATTACCTAATAATATATTGTGTGATATATTTACTACGTATTAAAAATGAAACCAAAAGGAAGTATAAAAACTCCATTAATTTCCAAATTACACATGCTAAGGACTTCATAGATGAGAAGTTAATTGAAATTATTCTTATTAACAAGTGCGCGAAGTTATCATGATTTCTTGTAATAAACTTTTAAGATCTTGAGTACAGGTGAAAAATGTAATTGATAATATTTATCATTACAAGTTATATATTATATAATTAATATATGTTAAGAGAAGTGACAAGACATACAAAATAAGTGATTAAAAATAAATAATATGATTTTAAGGATGTGTTTATATTATTCATACTACAGAAAAATATTTTTTTTTTCATACATGTTTTTCAAATTTATCTCAAATATATATATATATATATATATATATATATATATATATATATATATATATATATATATATAAATTAATTAAAAGAGCTATTTTCTCAAATTAATCTTTTTTATGATTTAATAATTTTTAATTATACTAATTTTAAATTTAATAACTTTTTAATTATAAAAATACCTATAAATAAATAAAAAACATTTACAATAAAGTGTAAAAATTATTTATATTTAATTTAATAATTATAACAAAATCAATAATAATAATAATAATTTCATAATTTTTTATTATCACATCATATATATATTAATTCTATTTTGATATCACGAGGACGTTGCACCTATTGAGAATTAAAATAAGTTATAATAATTTTATCATCTTGCGCATAATTAAATATTAAATAAAAAATATAAAGCCTATTACGTTATATATAATACCCCACACACTCACATGAACTAAAATTCATTTTTTAAAGGAAATTTTTCAAATCAATTACTCTAATACATTATAATTTTTAATTTTTTAAACAATCAGAAAAAAAAAATTATATTTTGGGTGTGAATTTTCAAGAGATTAAAAATCAAACTTCAATTTATGCATTAGGACGTGGATTATGACGTCTTTTTTGATAAAAAAAGTCTATATCACTTTAGAATGAATAATATTAGATAGAAATAAGCATCCAATAACAAAGCTTAAGGATTACAGCAATTGAAAATTAATGGATTATTTCATTTCAAAAGTTTTCATCCATTTTTATACTTAAAATGATGGAAATTACAGTTTTAAAACCGTGAAAATTACAGAAATAAAAGTTTATTTATTTATTTGGAAAATATAGTTGTAATTTTTAATTTATTATAATAACTTTTTCCTGTTGGATACTCTCATTTTGTCTTTATTTATTTTCAGTTAAAGCAGGCGACTAGGTATTGGTGGAAAAATACACGAACAACAAAGCATATTTTATTTTCTCTTTGATTGGTATGCAGCTTTTTGTATTGTGAGTCAGTGTGCACTTTCAAAGAATTTAATATGAATATGTTGAGGACCAAATTTGAAACGTTTCTCTTAACAAAGACAGAAAGAGAAAGCCAATAATAATATCATAAAAATGGGGTGCTACCATAAGATAATGGTCCATACATATATCAGAATGGAATATCCCACATTTGAATCCAGATTCATGCAAAACTTTTAATTATTTTTCTTAAATACTATTATTTCATTATTCATCTATTATTTATTTAATTATTTATTAGCATTAATTTTCGGACTCCCAATGCATTCTTTATAACGTGGTCCATCACGTCGCGGTCAACCATTGCGTTCAAGCAGCAAAGAACCAAAAGAATCCAGTGAGACTCTGTTTCCTGAGTTGCGTTCTTGCGATCTACGAAATGCAGAGCATAGTTCTTTCTTTCTCCCCTTTGCTTTCTCTCCGCAAACTTCACACCACTCTCTCTCCTTCCACTGCCAAACCCAACCGCATTCTCACTTTCTCTTCCTCTTTCTCTTCATTCCCATGTCAACGCTCTTCTCCTTCTTTTTTCAAACTTGCTCGCTCTCCTCGCTTGCTCCATGCCGGACCAACCTCCGTCCCGGAGGGCAGTGCCGCCGAGTTCTCTGGGGGCAACAGGCTGCTCAACATTCTGGAAATGGGTTCCCTGTTTGCGTTCTGGATCCTCTTCAACATCTACTTCAACATCTATAACAAACAGGTCTTGAAAGTTTACCATTTCCCTTTAACCGTTAGCACGATTCAGTTTGCCATTGGGACTCTCCTCGTAGCGTTCATGTGGGGTTTTAATCTCTACAAGAGGCCAAGACTCTGTGGCGCGCAGGTTTGTTAATGTTTGTGTTACTATTTGCTCTGTTTATGTTCTGTATTGTTGTGCTTTATCTGCGATTGATTTCTTGGTTGCAGCTTGCAGCCATATGGCCACTGGCTGTGGTTCACACTTTAGGGAATCTTTTTACTAACATGAGTCTTGGGATGGTTGCTGTGTCTTTTACTCACACAATAAAAGCTATGGAGCCTTTTTTTTCAGTGCTCCTTTCTGCCATGTTTCTTGGAGAGGTTAGAACTTAGAACTGAATAATTTTGTTTCATATATTTGGTTCTTTTAAACAAGACTTATGATCTTTTTGGTTCTTGAAAAATTGTGAATTGGTTTTGGTGATCTTGATTGGTTTGTTAACATTTGTTTTCCAACAGAATCCTACTGCATGGGTGGTTGGTTCCCTTGTGCCTGTTGTTGGTGGGGTAGCGCTAGCATCTGCTACCGAGGCCTCTTTCAATTGGTAACCTCTCCTACCATGCATGTTTTATTCCATCCGTAGTTACAAAATGCAAAAATAAAATTGGTGCAAACCAATCTCTAGTTAACACCCAAAGTGGAAAATAAAGAGAAACATCGGAATAAGTGGTGATACACCTGATAGAAAGAAGGCAATGTTAATAGAGTGTATGATACGTGAAAGAGTTGACATATCAGTACTCTCACTGAATTTTCTTATTAACCATACTGTGCTTTATGTGACCGATTATTTGTAAGGGATGTCTTTTAATAATAATTGGAAAATTAGCAAATTGCATTCAAGTACACGTAATGCATACCTCATAACTATGATTCCATCAAAGGGCAACAAAAGGGAAGAAATGCAGCCATGTGATAGGAAAATGTAATTGTGTTCCACTGAGTGGAATTTTCTTTATTGGAATTTTTAACAGGGCTGGATTTTGGAGTGCAATGGCTTCCAATTTGACAAATCAATCTCGTAATGTTCTTAGCAAAAAGCTTATGGTTAACATGGAGGTAATATGTTGTGCGAAAACAACGTACTCTTTTTTGCAGATAATGAGTAGTAGAAAATAACGTACTCTTTTTTTCTTGTCAGGAATCTATGGACAACATAACTCTCTTCTCAATAATAACAGTTATGTCCTTCTTGATATCAGCACCTCTAACTTTGTTAATAGAGGGTGTTAAATTTACCCCTACTTACCTGCAAACTTCTGTGAGTATATTTTGAATTCTTCATGGTTGAAATTAAATAAGATTTCTTTTAACATTCTCACAATCTACATATATTTGGTGTTGAGGCTACCTGATCATCGTGTCATTTTTTCTTGACAGGGATTAAATGTTAACGAATTGTGCATCAGATCTCTTCTAGCTGCGCTATGTTACCATGCCTATCAGCAAGTAAGTTTTTTCCTCTCTTCTGTGCACAATCGTCCACCTTTTATTCAAAACTGTTGCTACTTGTATTTCTTCTTCAACATTTCATCTCCTTACCATTAAATGGAAACATCAGTAAATGTTACATATTGAAAAGGAAATTTTGATATGAAATAATTATTTTAAATTATGATAGTTTTCTTGTATTATAATGTAGGGATAATTTTCTTTGAATTGAATGCAGGTTGCGTATATGATACTGCAGAAGGTGTCACCTGTTACCCACTCTGTAGGAAATTGTGTGAAAAGGGTTGTGGTGATCGTGAGCTCGGTCATCTTCTTCCGAACTCCAGTATCACCAATTAACGCACTTGGTAAAATTGCTATTTTGTGGTTCCAACTAGAAAAGTTTGAACAAGTGTTGTATACTTTTTGAACCTGTAAACAAGAAAAGGAAAAAGCTATCTGTATAAAGAAGAAACATTCAGAATTTGTTATTATATAGGCCGTCTACACGGAAAGATGATTTATAGTGTGAAACCTATTCAACATTCTAAAAAGATTATTGTTCTAAAAAAGAATGGCCCTGCATATCTTACGTGCTCTTCCTCTGCAGGCACTGCTATAGCTCTTGCTGGTGTTTTCCTGTATTCCAGGGTGAAGCGACTCAAGTCAAAGACGATCTAGTTATCAGTTGCAAGAGAAATCTGGTAATTAGATTTCTGAAAATTTCTTAGTAGGTTAGATAGGAATTGAGGGTTCTTGATCCCTCACGTTTTTTTGCTAGTTAGGTCCCCGATTTTATTGTACATGTCTGAGTGAGATGATTTTATCAACGCTTCAACTTTTATCACATCCTCTTAAGTAATTGTATACTTTTGATACTGAATTCCAAAAATGTAAAATGTAGAAACTTCATTTGAATCTGAAATAGAATTCTATATCTGAGATATGATTGGCCTACTGATTAATATGACTGTTATACAAAAGATAGTATATTTTTATCAATGATTGCTAAGTTGATTTGTAACCCTTTAGCTGGAATTCAGTTTATTCAGTTTTTGTTTTATAAATTTACTCTGTATCAGACTGAAGTGAACAATACACGAGTACTAAGTTTTTAGTATAAAATAATACGTATTAGGATATAGTAGTTGAAAATTGTTGAATTTATCTCCATTTTAATAAATGGTTATTTTATTAATTGAATATTTTTTAAAATTAAGTAAGAAAATTATTCATTCTATATCCGTCTTGATATCTACGCATTTGATTACATTTTAAACTACTAAAACATTACTTATTTTAATTTGTCTTTTTATCTTTAGTTTCCAATATAATAATTTTTTACTCTTTTTTATAATTATTTTACTTTTATCTATTTTCTTTATTTGAATTTTAGTTTTTTAAAGAAAATTATTTAATTAATATTTAAAACAATATAAGGACATATACAAATGTAGGTACAAGAATATTCATTCCTCAATAAATACGGAAATAATCAATAAATATAAAAATGACGCAAAAATTTCATATACTATTTCTACGATAGACTTGTTTTTATATATATATATATATATATATATATATATATATATATATATATATATATATATATATATATATATATATATATATATATATATATATATAAAAGCATTTTTAAAATCCTAATTGGTTAATTAATACATTAAATAGATAAATAAAACAAGAATTATTTTTATAAATTAAATTATTCAATTAAAAACAAATGATGAAAACTTATTTTTTCAATATATATATATATATATATATATATATATATATATATATATAAGCATAAAATTAAAATATTTGAAGCCTCTTTATTAGTATTAATTTTACTACTCCAATACAACCTTATCACAAGAGAAAAAAAATCAAGTGAAAGAGGAAAACAAATCTGATAGAAAAAGATAATTGTCTTTCGTTGAATATAAAAGCAAAAATAAGAAAAAACCTAATTGATCCTAACTAAAACTAATAAATGATCCTAAAGATGAAAGCAAAATGTTGTCAATGTACATCTTGAAGATGATTTTATTTAAAGCTTTTGTAAATATATCAATAAGTTATGATGCTTGCTAACATGAATGAGTTTGAGAGACTCCTTTTTCGTTTGTTCTTTCATGATACCAAGGATTAGTGGCAATGTAAATGGTAGTTTTGTTATCACAATAAACTACTGCATAAGATGTAGAAATATAAAAATTAGTTAATAAATTTCTTAACCAAACAATTTTAGTAGAATGAGAAGCTAAAGCTCTATACTTAGCTTCTTGCAGAGAAATTTCTGACAGTCTTTTGTCTTTTAACTTTTCGAGAGATTAAAGAATTTCCTAAGAAAATACAGAAGTCAGTAGTTGAACGTCTACTATCAAGACACGATCCCAAATCAATATCAACATATGCATGGAGATTACTGTTAGATGTAGCTTTAATGTGTTTGAGGTATCTTAGCAGAACATGGCATCATCCATATGTTCATAGTGAGGATCAGAGACATATTGACTTAATTTTACGACAATGTAACATATCATGAGAAAGTCAAATATAACAATGTCCTATGATGTCAGTTATAAAAGCATTGTTAATGTCATGTTGAGGTAAATTCCAATTATGAGAAGCAATAAGAGATAAAAGAAGGCACAAAGTGAAAATTTTGGCTGACAGGAGAAAAAGTTGGAAATTTTGAATAAAGCCACAAGCAACTAACCTAGCTTTATGTTTAACTATAGTGCCATCATAATTTAGCTTAAGTTTGAACAAACATTTGTAGCTTATGGATTTTTACCAATAGGAAAATAATAATGGACTAAGTGTTATTCTTGTTCAAAATTCGCAAATAATGTTCTTTATTTCTCAAGTAAAATAATGAAAAACTTGCTAACATTGTTTTCTGGTATATGAAATATGGAAAAAAGCTATAATATGAAAATGTACTTCCTAGAGATTAGGAAAAAAAAATATTCTTCATTTTTATGTTGTCTTTAATTCCCTTCAAACCCTTAGAATAATATATGTGTATACACCCTAGGCGTAGAATCTTTATTTATTGAGGTTCCATAGCTCACAAATTTGTACCAGTCTTTCTATTTAAATATTTTACTCTTGCAAAAGTACGTTTTTTTATAATTAAAACTGAATGGACTAATTAACATAGTACAAACTAAATAATATATGTAAAGTAAGTACTTTTTTATAGTGTGGACTAAAGATGTAGCTGAAATAATCTTAAATCAATAAATCACATGTTTAATAATAAAAAATTACTTTGACTTTTTTTTGGGGGAAACTGGATCTTTCTTTGGTGATTTTATTTCTATTTAAAGCTGATTATTATGAGAAAGATCCTTCGCCATTAACTGTCTTGTTTTGCAACGTTTAAACCTTAAATTAAATAGAAGTTGTTAACTATGGTCAGTTACTTCACAAGAATTTTTTCAGGTAAGCGACTATTATGTATTGGGTGGGTAAAAACTGTTAGGAGTGTTAACTCAAAATTAACGATATTTAGGTGCAGTAAATTTTATGCACAAAAAATATCATTATAATTAACTACATTTCAAGTTAACTAGATTTATTTCTCCAAAAAGATTCACTAAGAAAATGTTCATTCTATATTTGAATTAATTTATTTTGCATCAAAATAAGTTTCGATTAAAACTTTGTAGAGTGTTCTTCTTTATAAAAACGAGTGGAAATTCAGAATAAATGAGCATGTACCTATTCTTCAACATCAAACTAATAAATGAGTGGAAATTCAGAATATCAGTGGAGTGAAAGTGCTCCCTTATTTACAAGCCATTCAACAAGGTTTAGGGTTATTAGGAACATGATAACTTTGTTATTCATGCTTCAGAACATTCTCAATCTAGGACTTTTCTGGTAGGAGATCTTGATCATAGTTGTATAGTGTAACTGTGTTTTTTAGGACTTGTCCCTCTTCAAGCCTGAAAAAAGAACAGCTTGAAATGTTTTTGGACATTATCCCTACAAGAGAAATTAACAATGAAAAATAATAATAATAATCTAAATGGAGTCAAATTACGAATGGTAATGTGGGCTTTGTAGAATTCATGGATTAATTGCATACAACTGCATAATATCTAGTCACAGAAGGTTTGACCATAACCATGGCAATGAAGTAACCGCAAGAATATTATTATACTTGAACTGTAACATATGGTCAAGTATCTAGATGTGTGAAACAATCTTGGCCATTTGATGCTTCGTATCAATTGCCATGCAATTAATGCATTCTCAATCTCTCTCTCCTATTAAGGAACACAAACGGAGATGGCTTGAAACGCAGTTTCTGTTACTCCGCTCATGGACATTCAAGGTAACCTCACAGAAAACTATGCCTCGCAGCCAATGCATGTGCAAGAAAACTGCCTCAAACCCAGCATGGGGGATCAGCTTCCTTTTGGAGTTCCTTCCTCACAGGGTTTCTTGCAAGATTTTCATCATATTCATCACTTTCCTGTGAATGATGGTTCCTCATCCAATCCCATTTTCGGGGTACATACTCCCTTTGATCACAATGTAAACTGTGAGTCTGCACCTCCTGATTTTGAAGTTTTTGAGTGCAAGCCTTTTGCTGAGAGCAATGGTAGTGCACATGCTCATCTGATGCACAATTTCCAATATGTAGGTTATAGTTTGAACCTCCCTCGGACGAATCAACTGGATATGGTGGTGGCAAACCAGAGATTCCTGCCCTTCAGTGCTCTAGAAACGAAACCTTTGAATTTTGTTGCACCAGATGAAATCTCATGCATAACCCCACCTAATTTTTATAAGAAAGTTGGTTTGAATAAAAACCTTAGGGAATCCCCTAGCACTAGGAGAACATTCAAAGCTCGGAAGAAATCCAACATAGTGAAGGGGCAATGGACATCAGATGAAGACAGGTGCATAATGGATTTAAACCTTTGCTTTTAATGGCTATTTATATAATCTCGTTACATATTTTTTTTCCCCACACAATGGATTTGACCAGTTTCTGTTGGAAAAACCACATACTGCTTTCCATAAACAGATTGTTGATTCAACTGGTCGACCAATATGGAGTGAGGAAGTGGTCACACATAGCTCAGGCGTTGCCTGGGAGAATAGGGAAACAATGCAGAGAACGATGGCATAACCATTTAAGGCCAGACATTAAGGTTTCCATTTATTTGTCATAAAAATAATAATGACACACTTCTCACTACGAATTGTTGATGTTTATTCCTCTTAACCGACATAAGAACTTGATATACTTTTAAATATATTATACTCTTGAAATTAATTGTATAAAAGAAAGACACTAGTTTTTGTGACATTTTGCAGAAGGACATATGGACTGAAGAAGAGGATAAAATACTGATCCAAGCTCACGCAGAGATAGGAAATAAGTGGGCAGAGATTGCAAAAAAGTTGCCTGGAAGAACTGAGAACTCCATCAAAAACCATTGGAACGCAACAAAGAGAAGACAATATTCCAAGAGAAAATGTCGTTCAAAGTACCCTAGAGGCTCTCTTCTTCAGGAATATATCAAGAGTTTGAACCTAGACCAAAATCCACCAATGGACTATCGTAAAAAATCTGTTAAAAATGCAAATGCAAAGACAAACAATAACGGCAAAGCAGCAGCTGAGCTCCTGTGTGGTGATCAATTCTGTTCCAATGGGCAGTTGGTGACAAAGTATGATTTTAACGAGGTTCCAGAATTTTGTTTGGATGATAACTTGTTTGAAGAGGGGTGTAGCATTGATTCTCTGCTAGATGATATACAAAGTGGTTCTACTATGGATGACAAAGATTTTGATGGAAAAGTAGAATGTGCTCCTACTGTGGAGGGAAAAAAATCTCATCATCATCACACTGAGATGATGGCACCAACTATGGCGATTGAAGTTAAGAAGGAACTGGATTTGGTGGAGATGATGTCACATCACGTTAATGAAAGTAGTAATATATAAGCTATTGCTTGCATTATAGTATACAATCTCCATGTAGAATAATTTCATTTTTTCATGTTTTGGAGTTTTTATTATATAAGAGAGCTTGGACTCAGCTCTCATACTGGAAGGATTTGCTCATTTCCAGACAAAAGAAACAATAAAGGTAGTAATAAAAGGATAATATAAAGATGAATTTTCCTGTCATCTTTTTCAGTAACATAGATTATGATATGTGGAGTAAATGTCATGTGCAGAAGGGAACATGCCAAGGGCTGTTTTTGATATTAAAGTTAAGAGTAATAATATTTCAAACAAATTTATTTTTTCATTCATTTAAACTGAGAAAATAACAGTTCACGTTATTACATAATTGAATATGGAACCGACCAATATAAAGATGAAATTCGGATATACACAAATACAAAGTTATAGTATTAATTTCACAATTAAATTCTCAATAAACCTTATATAAAAAATCTTCATTTTTAAAGAAGCAATCATGAATTATACTACAAAAATTATATATTATATACATTTATCAAATCAAGGAAACAGACGCTGTTTCAAAGCACATCCACTTTTATTATTTATTATCACTAATTCCTAAAACATTCCTTCTTGATGTGAAAATGATATCATCACAAAAGAAAATAAAACATACAATCACAAACAAAAGAAAATAAGCTAATACTAACATTAAAATACATATAAAATTTATCATTTAATATAATCAATTAAAAACATAACATTTAACAATGAGTCTCGTACAATTCATAAACACCTAGGCCTATGCAAAATATGATACTAAACTCAATACCACTCATTACCTTTTACTATTTTCTTTTCTTTTCTTTTACACATATTGAAGTTCTTATTTATAACTATTTTATTCCTACAATAAAATGAAAGTCAATATGTGCCATTACTTAAAGTTAAAATAATAACATACTATTTAATACATTTTTAACAATCTTATTACTATTATTTACAATTCATTAAATATTATATTCTTTGTATGATTAATTATACTTGAAATGTTTTAATAAATTTTAACTATTGATAACGGTGATATATATATATATATATATATATATATATATATATATATATATATATATATATATATTAAAAATGTGTTTGAAATGTATAATTTGAGCAATACGTGTATATTTTATGGTTTAGAAATGATTACAATACTTTGACAAAAGCTTGTTTTTATAAAGACATAACTTGAGAAAAACTTGGAAACTTAAAATCAACTTAGGTAATTTGATTTGTAAAACGCACTTTCAGATAATATTTTTAAACTTTTACAAAAGTAAAATTGTATTTTTTTTTCTGAAAGAAGATATTTATATTGCGTGTTTACTACTAACTTCTTTGATCAATTCATATCACACTCAATGTGTGTTTTAATGCTGTATTGAATTTCTTTTAAGGATTCATGACATTTAATTAAATCAATTGATTTTTTTTATATTTGTAGTTTTTTTTAATAGAGTGATTAATTCTTTTATATTCATTAAATTTCTTTATAGATAATTTATAAAAAATATATAATTTGTATACTTTTTCTTAGACAATTATATTGTAATTTATTTTCTTAATTCTTGATTTTTTCTCTTAAATCCTCATTCATAATGGAGTTAAAGCATTGGATACTGTTTTTTTAAGTTTTTTTTTCTCTCGTTTTTGTGGATACTTTTTTTTAACATGAGTATAATAATGTAATACTTTTTTAATATTGTTTGCACAAATAGTTTTCATTACAGAAACATGTTTACATTTTGTGCATGTGTATATTGTACTTATAACTTATAAACTACAAGAAAACAAGTTATTTTGAAGAAACAACTAAATTACAGTACTAATTTAATATATTAGAAAATAAATTAAAAACTCTTAAGTCATTTAAATTAAGTATTAAGAGTTTTCTTGTTTCATACTGATCTCAATTAATAGATGAATGATTCGAATATAAGTCCTTATTTAGTAAATAAAGAAAAGTTTTATCCTTTATTTTATACTAGTAAAAATAAAAAAGAAGAAATTTTGTTGTGGAGAGTAAGCATATGTCCCATCTTTATACATATGAGAGACTAGTTGATAAGAAAAGAATACTAAATCATTATCAAGTAATCTAAATCGTTTCATCCAACAACAAATAAATAAAATTCATTTTATGCAAAGTAGTGAAGTACTCCAACATTCACTTCACTACAACAAATAAAATCTCTCTTAATTATAACTTTTGATTCTTCAAACAAGATTTAACGCATCAAAATTATAAGAATTATCATATTTTAGATATATTTATATATGTTTACAACATAATCTTATGCTTTAATTAGGAAATAATACCCAAACCTGTAAGTGAATAATGTGATCTACAATATATAATAATACATATCTCAAAACACTCATCAATATACTCATAATTTTAGATGTGAGAATATTGTATTTTGGTGAAAATAACATGAAAATCTATAGGTTTTGCTTCAAAATATAAAACTAGAGAAAAGCCAATAAAGGATAAACTTTGGATATATTTCTTTATAAAAAAAAAGGTTAAAGCACAGTTACTGTCTTACTATTAATATAACTTACTGATAAAATAAATGTTCACAATTTAATTTAATAATTTGTTCAACTATAACGTTTTTTAACAAAGTCATCTTTACTATATTTTTAATTTGCAATTTATTTTACACTGATAATAGCATATGCAAAACCATATTTTCCCATGTAAAAGTAAAAATATAAGTGGCTTTTTACATGTGGAAAACCATACTTGTTTTGTTTTCAATTTGAAGAACTGGTCTATTGGAACTTAAATGAATGTGGGCATGTGAAATTTGCAACTGATGAAATCTCATTTCATTGTCAAACCAAATAGGGAAAGTGGCATGGTTCAAAATTTTAGTTTGTGGGTAAAAAGTTGTTGCATGTAGGTGCTATGAAAAAGTTGTTGCATTATAGTTTGTAATTTTGATACATAAGAGAAAAACAATGAATTCAACATTAAGATGGGTTCAAAAGCCGTGAGTAAGAACCAAAATTTAAGGAAAAAGTCAATAAGATGGGGAAGAACACGCTCTTGGAAAAAATTAGAGTTATTTATTTATTTATTATTTAAAAACCCAAGAAAAAAAATTATATCATGTTTTGTGACTATTTATATTAATCGAAAACGAAATTTCAAATCATCACAAATTAACCTTAAATTTAAGGTGTAGAACTGTATTAGGTGGCAATTTCTTCCTGCATCTCCATAAATTTTTTCTAGTGTATTAGCACTCATAATTACCAGATCAAGATCACCCAACAAAAATACTGAATCAAATTATAAATGTTTGCATACATAAGCATCTCAACGTGAGTATTATTACAACGATAGATTTATTAAAGTAACACAACTACAATTATATCCCATTATGAGATCAACTACATCAATCCCAAAACCTCATTTGGAGAAATATTCATTATTATGGTTCCATTGAAGCATTGGACTCAAATATAGTTCTGGAAGAAAATCTTAGATCATCAAGTAGAACAGAGTACAATAGAGCAAAACTAGACCAGAGTATCACACTGGGACATCACAAACCTCCTGGAAAGCTCTCTCAGGATGTTCCGAATCAATTTTTGAGTGGTGAGGGAAATCAAATGGCAAGTTATCAACAGAAAGTCCTGCTTCATTGAACACCTTTATCACTTCTTCGTAAAGTACTGTATTTCCTTCTGTTGTCAGATGCAACCCATCCCTTACACAGCAAAAACATCAATGTCAGGTAAAATCTCCCATAATTTTCAAGAAAGATATTGGAGTTGATTTTATTCATTAAGCCATTTGGAGGGAATTGAACGGGGTGTATTTCTCTTTTGTAATTATCAATTTTCATACATAAATATAAGAAAGCAGTTTACCATGTCCTTTAACAGACTAAAAAGTAAATTCATGACGCCCTTAACCAGATAACAGAATCAAATTATCATATTTAGACTTAGGGTCTTTCAAGAAAGACTTCTCAACATGCACTTCTAAGAGAATAAAATAAGAACAATTTTTTTTTCCATTAGTTAAAATTAGTTTGTATATAAATTAATTGTAGTTTATGGAAAAAAAATTACTTTACTTTTATTTTTATTTTCTTCACCTAAAAGTATTTATGAAGAAATCTGAGACAAATGTAATCCTTGATACAATTGAGATCTAACTAAAACTCGGACACACTTATATCAGAGTCACTATTTTTCTAGGCCAGGTAGTAACAAACCTCAAAAATTTCGTTTGCCAGTTATCTGTTTCTTGCATTTTGGACCACAGATTGATATACCACACGCCCAATTCATTTGCGACCTCAACACAGGCATTAGCATATTGACCAGTTACTTCATTTGTTCTTTCAGGCACTTTGGTAGCGTTCTCACCATATTGGGATCTGCAAGACCCAACAAAATCATCCCAAACATGAAGTTAACTTCTGTTGAACACTTAGAAGCCAATGTAAATGTAAATTGTAAACTAACATAAGCTTTAACATAAACAGTAATGTGACAGTTTCAATACAGAAGCTTTAATCATATTAGCTACAGCAAAATCTTTCCCGATTAGATACTGATAGTCACTAGCATACTGTGAGATTAGGTGGGTGGTATAGCTATAGACTACAATGGCATGGACTTCAGGTGTATATGACATGAACATAAATAATCAAATGGATGTTTGGAAAATATCGAGTAGGGCACACTAGCAGTTATAATGGCTGTGGATGTAACAATTACTGCATTTATTTTGTGAAAAAAAAAGGAGTACACCCGCCACTTTAGCCGCAGAGATTGTAAATGTTGATCATTTTAGTTCTTGATCGTGCAAGTCTCATCCAATTTAATCATTTTCCACCAACATTAAGTACTACAGTACACAATGTTTGATAAAAATCAGTGACTTTTGTAAAGTAGGAAGTAACCTGCGCTTAGAACTTCAGGGACTAAAATAGGGATTTACCCAAAAAGTAATCTACTAGTCAATGAGGAGGAACAATTCCATTTGGTGTTATAAATAGTCAAGCACATAATAGCACATAAGATGTCTATAAGGAGGCAGATTATGAATACTAAATCTAACAGAAGCAATTCATAAGTACTTTGCATAATCCAGGCGTCCTTGCTCGCTGACTGGAGGTGGAGTAATGAGCACAATTTGCATAGTTTGTGAGCATTCCTGAAACAAATTATAACATTTACATCAACAACAGATAATATAATGAGCACTTGGGAGGAAAATGGGAAAGCTTCTAACAGAGCTTGTTTGGAGGACTCATGACAACGGAAAGATCCCCTATAAGCTCTTGGTTTATTTCAATAAGTTTCATGGTAAAAGTTGTGACATAATCTTTCATGTAAAAGTAGCTTGCTGAACAAGTTCTCAAATGTCCTGCTATGCGCAGCCGTTTTACCAATACAAAGTACTAAAACAACCAACAATAGGCCACTCAGTGAAAAAAATAAGAAAAAAAACAACAAAGCTAGAAGAAATCACAGGCCATTGAAAGCACAAGATAGAAAATCATCAGAATAATTCGATGAGTTCAATGCTTACATGAAATCAAAATTTTGCAGATAATGCAGAGAAAAATTAGAGTTAACATGTTGGATGGATAATTCAGAAACTGGTGAAATTTAAATCTAAAACTATTAAACAACTAAACGTAACCTTCAAGTGTCGAACAAATTTTCTAAGGTTGTCTTTGAATTCTTCAATAGGTACATGTTGCCTTTCACTGGTTCTTCCTAACAAAGCTGCATCATTAGCACCAAAGAAGATTGTGGTAGCAATAGGTGGTGTAGTGGAGTCCTGGAGATGAAGTCATACAAACAACTAAAAATTCACAAGATCGATACAATAATTAGCAAAAATAAACGAAGGCCTTATTTTTAGGCAATAGAAGACTTTTTTTTGGATTGGGGCGGGGAGGCTTGGTGATGTGGACCCTTACTGTTCCAAAACTGTTATGTAAACCTATGAAAAGTTCTGTCAAATCAAATTTGGTTTTCTACTCTGGCCCATCACCCTAAATGCTCAAACAGATTAATTTTCAATTACAAATTTCAAGATATGAGTTAAGTTCATATGCAAAAACTGTTACCTAACATTCTTCAAGTTTTCGCAGACACCCTATTGACAAAACAAAGTAATGAACTATATTGGCTTAAATAAGTTTTGGTATTATCAATTGATGTCCTTGTTAGAATTCTTGTCTTATTGGGTGCCCAATTTTCCTTTCATTTTTGTCTAAATACCTATTGCTTGATTTTGCGGGAAACCGTGTAATATACTTAAATAAAAATAAAAAAGTTGTATACGCTCAACAGAACAAAAACTTTTAATGAGACCTCAGTTCAAAATCCTAAAATTTATAAAGCATTTAAAACATAATTAAGCAACCTATATTTAAAAAAAGTAAAGTAATTACTTGATCTCATCATGTTATACCGTAGCATGTTTTACCCATAGTAGTTGCTCGACTAATTCCAGAGGATAGGAGATTTCTCTATTAGGGTTGTCTATCAAATGGGGAAAGTGACAAGAGATCCACAGCCATGGGAAAGGTAAGATTTCATCCTTAGTCACTCACTTGTCAACCCACATTGGCCTTAAGTTATACAAACTTAGTGTAGTGGCTTAGACATAACTTCAAATACCATTTAGTTATTTTCATTATCAAATATAAAGTCAGCATAAAGAAAAGATCAAATGAGGTTAAAAAGGGGAAAATGTGCACACACCAACAGGAAGAAACATGATTTAGGTGAGAATAAGATACCAGAGGGAAAAGGTGGTTGAGTAAGAACATAGCCCACCTAGTGTTATATCCACCATAACCACGAACAAGTACATCAGCCTGAAAATGCAGATCATTAACTGTGACATAAATTAATAATTTAAGAAAACGGATCTGACGTGAGAGTGTTTGACTGAGAAGAAATGTTACCCTGCGGGAATAGGCATTGGCTAGCGGAACACCCCATCCATTCTCTCGGATCGATTGCTCTGTTATGGAATCTCCAAACAACACTATCTTTGGTCTCATCATCGTGTTCGCACGCGCCAACGCGATTCTATGTTGTCTTCACTGTTCTTCCACTCCGCACCATTCAACACTAAGATGATCTTGCATTGAAGGACATTAGTGCCCTAAATCTGACACGTTTTACACGATGCATCGTTAGTACCAAAGATCGCTTTTTTTTTCTTCTTCCACCGATTCCATCCACTGGTTTCATCACACTCACTGCTTACTCTCCCGTACTATAATATGCCTTTCAAGTTAAAAAAAATATCTCAGCTATTCTTTAATTATTAATATTTACTATTTTTAATTAGAAAATTAAAAAAAAAATGGTTAGATTTCAAAATTTGGAATTCTGTATTATTTTTTAAAATATCAATAAAATAATTATATGTGTTTACTGATAAAGTACCTATTTATATAAGTATTAACAATAAAATTTAACTTCGTTTGTTAAAATATCAAAGTCTTGTATTAAAGCTGCTAAACACAATCCAACACATAATTTTTTTTATGATAATAAAAAATGATAAAATTATAATTACATAATTAAATATAAATAATTTTTATAATTTTAATGTAAATAGAATTTATTTATTTTATAGATAGTTTTATAATTAAAAGATATTAAGTTTAAAAATGATTAAATTGATAAAAACATAATTAAATTTAAATAAACGATAAAATGATAAAATAATTATTTCAATTTTAAAAAAATATTTAAAAATAAATTTATAAAACGTGGAAACTAAAAAAGAAAATCTCTTTTATATATAGATTTAAAAACTTTTGTTTAAAGAATAAATTTGAAAACCAAATGTAGACAAAAGAAATATAGATATAATTATAGATTCTTTTAAAATGACTTTAATTAAATATTTTAAATGACAATTGATTGTTTTATTTTTAAATAATTTAAAAACTCACTTTCCTATATAAATTGTATCATAAATATGAGTTAAGATAATTGAGTATATATAAATATTTGACAATATTCCACGATAATTGACTATATTTTAATATAATTTATTATTTTGATTTTTTTAGTTAAAAAAGGTATAGAAGTTCTAAATCAAGTTCAACGTAAAGTTCACATCCACTATAAACAATAACACCTCACTGACTAAGTTGTATATCATCTAAACATTCTCTTATTGATAGTTAAAATGGTTAAAAGGTGTTATTGTTATTTGGAATTTAATAAAAATAAGATAGAAAAGAAAAGATGACAACATTAATAGGATAAAATGGGCCTATATTAAAAGTTGAGAATAAAATATATTTACATTAAACATAATTGCATTAACTTAAATAAAAGTACACATTAATTATAAAGTAAAGGGTTAAATATGTTTTTAGTCCCTATACTTTGGGGTGATTTTGGTTTTAGTCCCTCTTTAAAACTAAGGTACAATTTAGTCCTTCAACTTTAGAAAACTCTGGTTTTAGTCCTTTTTACCAAATTTTTCTAACTTTATTTGCGGTTTAAAACGCGTTTCTCACTTAATATTGAAGCAAAAATGTGTCAAACAGTGTAAACAATCTAAATACTATAATGAAACGTGCTTGAAACAGCAAATAAAGTTTAAAAAAATTTGGTAAAGAGGACTAAAACCAGAGTTTTATAAAGTTAAAGGACTAAATTGTACCTTAGTTTGAAAGAGGGACTAAAACCAAAATCGTCCCAAAATATAGGGACTAAAAACATATTTAACCCTAAAGTAAATATCCTTATAACACGTCTATAGTATAATAAAAATAAGAAAAATTTTATTATAAATTTAACTTTAATTTAGTTAATTTTATTAATAGATATGTTTGATATTTAGTAATTATTTATTAAAAAACTAATATTAATATACAATAAGCTTTATTAAATAATTGTAAACTTAATTGCTTATATATTATTTTTTTTAATAAATACATGTGACAGTTATTAAATATGTTTAATTATCTTAATTATGAACAAAATTTAAACTAAACTAACGAATTAAAGTGTTTTATTATACTATATTTTAATTATTCTTAGTTGTATAACTAAACCTAATATAATCAAATTATAGGAAACTTTAAGTTTATTTTTCTATGCCAAATAAATATGTGATTGACGAAGTTAAAAAAAAAAAACAGGGGGAAGTGAATTTTAAGAGTATAATTAAAAAAGTGATTTTGACTAGATAGATTATATAATATAATTTAAATGGATATCTCTTGTTGTCTTTCATGAACCAAAATTTCAATCAAGTCACTCACAAAATAGTGAAATAAATGAGAATAGAATGTGTAATGTGATTTGTTAAATTAAAACTACTTATATATAACATGATATTAATTCCAATCCAAAAGAAAATAATAAATTATAAATTGACTTACTTTCCTAATTTTTATTTAATTTAGGTTTCACACTTATACTTAAAATTGTAACACTTTTATTCCTGGTCTTCTAAAAAAGAAAGAGAAGTACAGCTTAAAACGGTAGAAGTTCTAAGTTTGAATAGGCAAATTTGGAAGTACTTTATAAGAAAGTAATGACACGTGTTGTGGTGTGTTTGTTGTAAGCAATGATACGATTACAAGTTGATAGAAGAGAGTTTGAGTATTGGATAATAGTGACAGTAGTGCGTACGAAAGATAGTGCAGCGAGAGCTAGATTTCCACTAAGCTATGTTCCATATCATGGATCAAGAGAGCGCCATCCTTCGAGGAAACCATCTTTTTTAAATATCTCCACGAAATCACATCACATCTTTTACAAAGTAGACAATCACAATGATCAGAATTCACTGTCAGACAGCATTAAAGAATAGGACCGTATACTCATGATTCTATTACCATTTCTCTTAAATTGATGACTTCTCATTAACTTCTCTGGCCATTACCGGAAAGCAGAAACAGGTGAAAGTCTGTCTACAGCTTTGAAGGGACTGCCTGCTGACGAAGAGAAGCGCTTAATTTGAGGATGAGTTGAGTGACGAATGTAGGACCAGAGGTTCACTTTCTTTACAATTTGAAACTAATGCTATCTCCACAAGTTTTCCAACCACAAACTCTAGATAAAACCACGTCTGACATATATCATAGTACTACGCATGCTTTCATTCCCACTATTTGTATAAATCAGCACTTCTTCAAAATTAGCTTTGTATAATAACAAGGATAGGTGGAACGGATAACATTTGTAATTGTTTGATTTGTTTTTTTTTTTTTATATGGTTAAGTAAGTTAAATGTTGAGTTCATGTTTAAATTATTGTTATCAGATCTTCAAAGAGATTATGTTAAGTCATAATTGGATTAGTATTTAAGATTTTGTTATTGGATAAATGGATTGAGCAAATAAAACAAATTAATAAACTAATAACAAAATGATTAAAGATATTGAAAATTCATTGCAGGTTAAGGAAGTTGTTAATGAGTAAAAACTGAGAATAAAGGTAAAATCGTTTTGATGGACTTATGACAGTTTAGGATCCATGAAATAACTTATAAATAGAAGGCTAAGTCGCAAAGGTAAAGAGCTTTGAACTAATTTTGAGTACTTACTCTCTATTGAATATTATCACTATTATCACGCAAAGTCATTGACTTTAGTGTCAGAGTGCTTTTGCAGGTAAATTCTACCTAGTCCAGATTTGAAGTGCTTGAAGCATAATGTTCTAAGGTCAGAAGGATAGGAAGACTAGGATGAAAAGATATCTCTTGGTCTCACTTAATTATATACAGAAATATTTTGGTACCTATCGTGTGGCTCGATAGTATCAGAGGAAACCCAATGGTGACCACAAGAAATATAGAGGAGCAACAAAGTACAAGAGAGCTAATTAAAGATATGCAAGGTAATTGCAAGCACAATTGTTGGAGATGCAGAGGAAGCATGCAGAGTAGATTGTGACATTATGAGCGGAGCATGCTGCTGCCCGTCGGGAGCATTCTGCGCAGCATTCGGCATCACTAGCCTCAACGGCCTAAAGGAACACATAACGTGAAGAACACCCTAGTGTGGTCGACCATGGGGCGAGCTGAAACCAAAAATCATCCATCCATGTCAACCCGGACGGTAGGGAAGGAAAAGGAGAAAACAACAAGGTCATACCCTTACCAAAACCTCCACAAATCGTACGGTCAACATGATTACTTCCTTTCACAACAAGGATTATGGAAGTCCCTATGCCAGAGAAGCCTCCCCCTGTACTAGAAAAGTATGATGGTTCCATAGACTCGGATGATCATCTCAGAACGTTTGTTAATGCAATGGCATTTTACTTGTCCAGCGACCCAATTATGTGTAGAACCTTTTCATTATCACTTAAGGGAGAGGGATTGACATGGTATAACACCCTTCCCCCAAACAAAATGGACTGTTTTGCCATTGTGGAGTCCTTTTTTGGGAGGCAGTATGCTTCCAGCCGAGTACAAGAATTAATGCAAGTGACGTTGATTGATACGAAGAAGGAGAAGGAAGAAACCTTGAAGGCTTTTATGAAAAGGTATAATGAGACAACTCACCGGGTGAAAGATGTTAATCACACATTTATCATCAACAACTTACCTTTATGCCTAAAACCCGACCCATTTGCAGATAGTTCATGTGCTAGACCCCTAAAACTGTAGATGAACTCCAAGAAAGGGCTGCAGAATTCATCCACGTAGAAGATATGTGAACTTCGCAGAAGAAGCAACAACAAGAAGCTTCATCGGGAGGAGAGAAGAAGGACGCCAGAAAACCATTCACCGATAATGACAGGGGGCAGGTCCTCATTCAAATGATTTCCTCCGAACGCCCAAATTTAATCATTATACAACCCTTAATGCACCTAGGGCAAAAATTTTAGACGAAGCCCTTAGTGCTGACCTCTTCTCGATTAAGAAGTCTAGTACACCCAAAGATGTTGATTGAAGGAAGCACTGTCGATATCATCAAAACATGGGACACACTACTGAAGAGTGTGCAACATTAAAAGATGAGATCGAAAAGCTTATGCAGACAGATCATCTCCATAAATATTTGAAAGAGGAAAGGCCAGGAAGAATTGAGCGTATGGAAAATTAACGGCCAACTGGGAAGGACCATTTCGCATTTCATCACAGAGGATTTGATGAATGGAGCTTATCGTCTCGAGTCATTAAATGGGAAAGTCATTCCCAACACTTGGAATACAACTCATCTCAAGTTTTACTTTAGTTGAATTTTGATGTCATGTTT
This sequence comes from Vigna radiata var. radiata, assembly GCF_000741045.1. Lineage (NCBI taxonomy): Eukaryota > Viridiplantae > Streptophyta > Magnoliopsida > Fabales > Fabaceae > Vigna > Vigna radiata. The sequence continues at coordinate 50,445 of NW_014543246.1, read as the reverse complement.
TGTTTCAATCAAATTTCGTTGACAACACTTATGTTATTTGAATTCTTTTGAACATATACACTTTTGGTATGAATAAAGCCAGACAATTTTCGGTCAATCATAGGTTGCATGGTCATAGCAAAACCCAGGAAGCGTTCTCTAAAAAACTCCTGATGCAATCCAAGTTGTGATAAAAGTTATCAACGAACTGTCACTCTCATCCACTAAGGAATATTCTCCATGAACTCCTAATCTAAAACCAGGCGGTGATAAAAGTTCTCAACGAAATGTTGTTCTCGTCCACTAAAAATTTTTCTCCGTGAACTCCTAGTCCAAAACTGAGTGGTGATAAAAGTTCTCAATGAACTATCACCCTCGTCCACCAGGGAACGTTCTCAAAAAAGCTCCTGGTCCAAACCAAGCTGTAATAAAAGTTCACAATGAACTATCACTCTTTTCCACTAGGAAATGTTCTCCGTGACCTCCTAGTCCAAACCGAGTTGTGATAAAAGTTCTCAATGAAGTGTCACTCTCGTCCACTAGGAAATGTTCTCCATGAACTCCTAGTCCAAAACCGAGTGGTGATAAAAGTTTTCAACGAATTGTCACTATCGTCCACTAGGGAATGTTCTCCGTGAACTCTTAGTCCAAAACCGAACGGTGATAAAAGTTTTCAACGAACTATCACTCTCGTCCACTAGGGAACGTTCTCCAAAAAAACTCCTAATCCAAACCAAGTTGTGATAAAAGTTCTAAACAAATTGTCACTCTCGTCCCCTAGGGAATGTTCTCCGTGAACTCCTAGTCCAAACAGAGTTGTGATAAAAGTTCTCAACGAACTATCACTCTCGTCCACTAGGGAATGTTCTTTGTGAACTCTTAGTCCAAAACTGGGCAGTGATAAAAGTTCTCAATGAACTATCACTCCCGTCCTCTATGGAATGTTTTTCGTGAACTCCTAGTCCAAAATTGAGCTGTGATAAAAGTTCTCAACGAGTTTTCGCTCTCAGGAATGTTCTCCGTGAACTCCTATTCCAAAACCGAGTGGTGATAAAGTTCTCAACGAACTGTCGCTCTCGTCCACCAGGGAACATTCTCCAAAAAACTCCTGGTTCAAACCGAATTGTGATAAAAGTTCTCAGCGAACTGTCACTCTCGTCCACAAAACCCAGGGAACGTTCTCCAAGAACTCATGGTCCTAACTTGAGCTATGAGGAAGTTCTTAGTGAACTCTCACTCTTGTCCAAGAAACCCAGGGAACGTTCTCAATGAACTCCTAGTATCAACCGCTCAGTGAGGAACGTTCTTCGTGAACTCTCACCCGAGTTTCTTCGACCTAGAGAACGTTTAAAGTGAACTCCTAGAGTCTGCCTCTTGGTACAAAGAGGAATGAAGACTTAAGGCGCATTGAACACAACCTCCCTAATATTTTTCAGCGGTTACGGTACCATGTCTCGATTGGGGTCCGTCACTTAGGCTTATCATAAGTCCTATAATTAACTATGATTAACTCGGAATTGGAGGCATATGTATGGTATAGAGGATAGGCCGAACGATTAACATTTGTAGTTGTTCGGTCTGTTCCTTCTATCGACGGTCAAGCAGGTTAAATGTTGGGCAAGTGTTCAAAGATATTAGGTTAGGCCATAATTGGGCCAGCACTCAAGATATTGTTATTGGGCCAATGGATTGAGCAAATAAAACAAGTTAATAAACTAATAACAAAATGATTAAAGATATTGATAACTGATTACAGGTTAAGGAAGTTGTTAATAAGTAACAGACCGAAATTAAAAGTAAGATCGTTTTGATAGACTTATAACAGGGTCCACGAAATAACTTATAAATAGAAAGCTAAGCTGCAAAGGTAAGGAACTTTGAATTAATTCTCAATATTTACTCTCTATTGAATATTATCATTATTATCATGCAAAATCACTTGCTTAAGTATAAAAAAGATTTTAAAGCAACAAGTTCTAACATGAGAAGGACAGAAAAGTATGTCTCGGTTTCACTTAATTATCTAAAGAAACAAGCTTTATTTAGTATACATATCATTTAGAAATCAAAATCATTGTATTTCTTTTTAAAGTAACTACGATGAAAAAATTGATTTAATGAGTGTTTGAAACTATGCACCAACAGTCCCTACATGAACCTGTTTTTCACCAGTGGTAAACAGAAAAAAGCAAACTGTTTGAAGCGCACTATCAAATGTTGTCTGCAATTTGGCTTTATAGTTTTACGAAAGTTTAACTATAAGTTTATCTATACACTTGACACCTTTTTTTTTTTAGTCTCTATAGTTGAAATTGTTTTTCATATTAGGCCCTACGTTCGAAAGAACCACACCTCATTTTTTTTTCTCTCCGTCCATTCTGGTACACCCGCACATGACTATTTTTCATTTTGGTCCCTTCATGAAAAATACACTTAACTCCCTCATAACTATTGTAAACAAAAATTGGTGTCAAGTACGACCAAATTTATGATTAAACCGTTTACATACAGAGAACTGGTACTTTGATATGTTGAGGTGTCAAATCCATTTATTTGACACGGTAATACGTCAATAATTTTTAAAATGGTGCAATTTGATTGGTTAAAAAAAAAATATTCACTGCACTTGAATGTTAAAGTAAAAAAAAGCGTGTGAATCTATTATTATTCTTGCATATATCACAGAACATATGCAGTAAATTTGGCAACGAAGAAGGTTGAACGCAAGGTCTATGATACACAGCGAACTAACCATACATTCATACGATGCTTTATTTAGTAGCAAGGAGTAAGATAAATATTCATCAGATCTTTGTTTCAAAATCCCCTTGTTTTTTTTTTCTTTGCAGTTTCCATATACACTACACGTAAGCAAACTTAAAGTCAGATTCAACACCATCTATCCATCAACTCGAAATGCCCGTGATCATTCTGTATAAAGGTATAATGAAGTCAATATGGTTAAAGATTGAAAGGAAGAAGAATCAAAGATAAACATCTATAAGATAACTTGTATTACATCAATCAAGCTCATGACCTAGTGCACTACTTAAAACTATTTTCAACGGACTTAAGGAAACCCTTCAAATAAAGCTTTGAAGGTGAACCTCTGGAGTCTTGTCCAAGAACAGTGGCTGTGAATTAGTACTTCTCTTGAACTTGATCTCCTTCATGATCTTGATTGATCCTTGGCGGCTTTCCCCTCTCAATTGAGTTACTCGAGGGCAATGAATCCTATGAGTTATTTGCACAAGCAGGAATAGTATGTCCACATGATGTTGGAGTTGAATTCCTCGATTTCTGACTTACGATCTCCCCACGACTCCTTGTAATAATTTCATCAAGGATTTCCTCACTATTAATATTGACTGTTGCTGTCTGACTACCTGAGTCCTGTGAGGTATATAAGCATCAATCTATGAACAAGATCTTCGACAGATTCATGTATGTAATATCATGTTATGCAGTATGAATATTTTGTGGTCTAGCTAAGCAAGCTGAGTTTGTACTCCACCCATCAGAAGTCCAGAGAAAGCCATTTTCTAATCAGAAAAATCATGTTTGGAAAAGAAAATGAATCCTTTTATAAACCTAATTATAATTTATAAGGATTGAATTGAGCATGTCTTATTCATTCTCAATTATAAATGAAAGTAGCTCGAGAAAGACTTCTTATGCTAATTTGATGAGGGTTGAAACTACCTACTTCGAATGACAAGTTGAAACTGACAACAGATGCTTCCTCATATGCTGCAGCATCCAATTCTTGAAGATGGGCTCCTTTAAAAAACTTGGGAAGGAAATATTGACGTACTGGGATAAGAAGCATGATTAACATTGGGAAAAGGACCCCGGCAATCGGTATCCATGTTAGACCAAAGCAGAGAAGCAAGTAAGCTGTCTGGAATAATGTAAACATGGCCACCGCTTTGAAAGGCACGGTCTCAATAAAGGCCGCATGGTGTTTCTCCAGCACTCTAGTAAAGAGAAAATAAAATGGAATAAGCACTCCCAAAAGATCAATAACTTCGTTTAATAATTGAGCAAAAAAAAAAAAAATGAATAAACTGGTCGTGAAATTCTGGAAAATCAAAGAATGTAGGCTTCTTATGGACTAAATTTAAAGTAGGAAGTTGATGCAGGATGAAATTTTTGACACTATTTATATCCATGAATCCTGGGACCATGAAAAAGATAAAATTGACTGAGCATAGATATACTTGTATCTACGACTTGGAGCAGTGAAAAGATATAATATTCTCTCCCAAAACTGATTTCCGGGCAAGCTTTCAATTGCCATGAAAGCAAAGTAACCCCAAAGCACTGAAGTTGGTATCTTCTTCAAAAGAGGCATAGCAGCAACACAAAGTGCAACCATTAATGCCTGCAGTAGATTGCTGAGGCGCTGTTCTTTTACTTCAACAGGTAAAAGGTCATCAACATCTTTATCCACATCGAATACAACCTCATCAACAGGGGTGTCAATGTATCCATGACTTTGAGCAAGTTGGATGGTGGATTCCTCCATCTCCTTTAGCCCCTGCTTGAATAACAAAATATAGGACAAAGGTGAGAAAGATCACAAATTTAAAATCGTTAGGAAATGATAGGATTATATATACCAAGGCAGGTGGTATTTGGTGGGCTAACGGAGTCTGCATTTGATCATATGCTTCTTGCATACTTTGGTATAGCTGATTCAGGTTCATATTTTTCTGCATGCTTTTCCGTGCGGCAGATACAATTTTTTTACGCAACAGCTGTTCCAAACAAAGCAAGTAACAATGGTTGCCATAAACAAGCAAAAGTTAGCAACATGGACTATACAAGTTTGTCAGTACACAGAAAAATTAGTGAAACAATGACAGACAAAAATACTACAAGAGGAGGTAATGAAAGGGTAACAGTTTTAGTTTCAGAATGAAACTGATATAGTTTTCACTAGAAATATGCATTAGATAGTATCCAAGACAGTTACTAAAACTATGAAGTAATGAAATGGTTAGATTGTGGTCAACTGCCTGAGAAAACTATTTGTCCACCAAAATAAATGAAGAAGTTTGCAGGGAATTCACTATTAACAATTGAGTTGTATAATTATTGAAGGTAAGAAAATTATATTACCTGATGTTTTAGAGTAGCTAGGCTTTTAGTATGCATAGGAGATTGAGGAATCACACCGTTGGCCGGAGGGATTCCAATAAGCCCACACAAAATGGTCTGGCAAACAACTTAAATAAGATTTCAAAAGGAAAATATTTGCTATATGTCTACCTACACAAAAAGCCGTCATTTGACATTCATTAATACTGCAAATGAATTTCAGAAGTATTTCAGAGAAATAACATACCAAGAAACCCAAGAGGAGAAGGTCATAATGATATGATGAGGGTTTTCTTAGATTGAACTCCTTTTGCTGGGCAAGTTGTGAAGCAACACTGTGATCAAAGTAATAAAGCACGGCAATCATAGTCGCTGGTATAAATGCTCCAATAATATAGATGAGAGGGACATTCAACATTTCCTGCTAGTAAAAGAAAAAATGAGCAAAGAACTACACATTTCAAGGGAAAAATATAGAATTCAGCTTTCCTAAAAGTGACGTTGTCTATCATTTACTGTTTTAGAATATTATCCACATTAAATAATCAGAGACCTTAATTACTGTCCAATTTGTGTATGCACCGGGAGACCATGGATTTGGACTGAAAAGTCGCCTAGGGATTCCCCTTGGAACCTTATTGGTTGGCATATAAGACACAGCAGTCCACACCAGAATCATTAGTGGGACTCCATAATCAGCCACAAATCCCCGCAACCAACCTATAACACAATGTTATTTATCAGAAAGTAACTTGTAGCCAAAACTAATCAGCAAAAAGCATTAAGGAAATTTTAAATCAATGTAAAGTATAGAAATAGACCGATGAGATAGCCCTGAGAACAGAACATTAGTATGTCACAATCAAAGTTGTAGCATATCTTGCAATGCATGAAATTCCCTACAGAATCGTTTCATCAGGATTCAGAAGCATAACCACTACCTGCTCCGTATCGCCAGGATCTAGCCTTACGGCTTTTTAGTGCAGTAAACAGAAGGCCAAATGACAAAACCAAAGCAAACATTCCATTTCCGAACAGCCAAGAAGATTGGAGTGCAATCTGATTGGTACCTTCTCCCTGGGACTGGGGCACACCGAACTCTTCAACAAGTCCCTTTTAAGAAGGAGATTACTGATTTTATTACAAAACAGTAGTTTTAATTTTGGTAATTGTAAATAAAGGATCCCAATATCAAATTTTCATGTTACTTAACAAAAATTGTTCATGGTTGGTGTATGTGTACTCACCCTTATCGCCTGCTGCATGAAGAGCATTGCAATCAGCAGACCAAATAGTTCACCTGCAAGGCGCGTGAATCTGTTGATTATGGAGCATGCACCAACAATAGCCAGCAAGAAGAGCAACGCAGCAGTCCAAACACACACCCTAAAAATAAAAAAGTGGAGAATTTTTTCTTCAAATTAATAGTGCTTTCCTTTCAATAAATAATTCACCACTCAAGGAAATCAAGAGATACCATCCAGTCCAAGGAAGGAACAGTTTGTGTCCCAAATCTTTTCTATCCTTTGCAAAGTCATACAAAAATGTATACATCAGAACTGTTGGCTCCGCTACACCAAGTATGAGGAGGGGCTGCCCTCCTAAGATTGAATGGATAATGCCACAGAGTGCTGTTGATGCAAGGGTCTGCACTGCAGTTAGAGTTCCATCTATAGAATATAACCAATGAAGCACTTTTTTAGGAAAAGGGTCACCAAAATTCCAGAAAGGACACTGAACCAGAAAAGTTTTAATTGTACCTGTGTTTCTCTCCAGTTGCTCCCCGAAAGAGATCACTGGAATTGCTGAAGCGAAAAATATATATGTAGTTGGGGCAAGGATCCTATATCAAACAACATCAAAATTAAAAGTTTAACAAATCTTCTTGTAAGTTTCATGAGGCTAACTGTGCAAGTAGTGTTGGGTTTATCAAAAGAGGAGGTTGATTTGAAAGATATAGAATCAATAATCACATATAAAAAATTGATACTACTCTCTATCCAATGGGTTAATGTATCTTCATCTGTGTTGTTCTACTTTTTTTATTTCAACCCAATTGAACTGACACTTGGATTCCAGCCATTATCTGTTCCATTTGCATTAGCTATGCGTTATTTATTTATTTATTTTGAAATGAGTGATTTTGTTTTCAAACTTGATGCAGCTAGACATGTTAAATAATTTCTGCATAATTGGACACAGAGAAAAAGAAAGTAGAAAGGTAAATAAATAAATAAATAACTCATAATTTAAAACTAATTTACAAGTAAACTAATTTTAATTTATAAAAGCGGTTTATTTCATTGTTTCCTTCCTATTATCTTCTTCTCCTACCATTATTCATGGAAAAAATTTATCCATAATTAGATTGAAATATCAGAATCTAAAACTTTATACCACGAACCTGATGCCTGCTTGGAATCCACTAGTCCAATCTTGTTTGTAGCACACAAGTCTTCCTTTGAGGTCATTCTTTATCCCACGTAACGGAACAAATGTTTCTTCCATGAAAGTATTGGAATGTGAAGATATGAGTTTTAGTTTGCAAGAAGGAAATGAAGCAGAAGATTTGAGTGGAAGATAGTGAGTCACTTCAAGGGACTCTAGAGGCAAATGGTGATTAAAGTTGCTTAGAAGAAATGCCTATAACCAGACTTTGAGCAGGGAGACGGAAAACCTACATATCTAAATCTTCCTACATAGGAAAGTAAGACAATAATGGATGTTCATCGGTAGCTTGTAGCAGCACACCAGGCCGGAAAACGAATAAACGAATTCAGATGACGAATTCTCATTTGCAATGACAATGAAAATGTTTTCGGTATATTGCTATGAGTGAGCAAAGAATGAGTTAAGTTAGTAAATGAATAAAAAACAATCGGTTAGCATATCCAAGTTGAATTCGAGAGTAACAGAAAAGTGAACATTCTCCATAAGCTGTATATGAAGAGCAGAGTTCAATAACCACGATGAGTTAAAGAACCAAAATCTCTTTCACTATCTTACCACATGAGCCTTCCACGCAATCGTCATTCTGCGAGAGCAAACGTGAACCTTAAACAGAAGTTCACGTTAGTCACATTCAAACTGAAATTTAGCCTTGGAGAACAATCCAAAGAAATTAACGGAACCCCATCATTGCAAGCTGCACTGGCTACAGCTCAGAAACGTCTGAGAGAATGGACATGACAGAAGACAAACAGAGTTGTCGAAAATGAAAAGCTAGAACCAGATGGGTTTGTCTGGAAAGATTAACGAGATTCCATGACTGAAACCATGATGGGAAATAATTGTTTAAAAGACTTGTGAGAAATTGGACATTAAATGAAAGAGAAATCGAACGCTTATCACATAAAAAAATTACTTTTTTCTTTTCACAGAAAGAAGATTGCAGCAGTTACATTAAAGTGAGGGTACTAATGAAGATTGCACGCTATGGCTATAACTGAACAGTTTCTGAGCAACGAGGAAGCAGAAAAACGGTGAGTGAAGTTGGAAGATTTTTGTGTGACATGTGAGAATGTGTGTGAAGGCAGCTCATGCATATATAGTTGTAAGTCATGAATGAAAGTTGCAGTGGAAGGAGCAGTGACAGGAATAAAAACCGTAAATGGAAGTGTGACGCAAACACGGACAGACACATGAAGAAGATATTTTAAGTTATTTGTATAGATTCAAATCAAGTTAATGCTAACACTGTAAGAAAATCAGTGTTATATTGAATTAGTAATGTTTTTATGTTCTAAAATTGAAATTACAGAATTAAATATGCATATGCATAGATAGATGAGATACTGAGACGTTATTGGCACCAAAATTAGGTAATCTGTAAGAAAGCAGTGTTTTGAAAAGGAAAGCCCAAATCGAATAGATACGTATCTGTCAAACGCACATCGCATTATAGTGTGTAGAACTCCTGCCAAACACATTTTTTTTTTTAAATTCAATTAAAATATTCGTAACTTTTAAAGCAATTCCCAGTCAGTAACCACTATGAGTCCTATGTTTAAGGAATATTTTATTTTTTATTTTATATTTTATATTAGCAGCTAAAAAAATGCAACCCGTTAGGTATCCGTACTCTATCAATGGTGGTCGAATCTAAGATTCAATATTTTATTAGAAATGTAAGTTTAATATTTCACTTCATTCCATTTCAAACATAATAATTATCTTTAATGAAACAAATTCTCTCTCTTATTTTCTTCTTTTGTGAAAGGGACAACAATAATTTTTTAAATCTTAACTTAAGTCTGATTCATGAAAATAATAAACTCTAAAGATGAGTTAATTTTATCATATATAAATATTTTTTACTTTTGGAAAGCGTTAGTTTCTAGAAAATATATACTCAGCTTAAATAAAAAAAAAAAAAAACTGTAGCTCTAATAAAAAATTTACTAATCTCATTGGCTGGGGTCTTTTTTATGCTTTCAAGAAACTAATTAATTATTATTATTATTATTATTATTAAAGGAAATGAAAAAAATAATAATTTGAAGTTATAGATTATGTAAAAAACTTTTATATTTGTCACGTAATTATAAATTGCGAAGTATAATAAATGTGTTCATTTTTCATAAAAGTCAGACCTTATATGATTATTTATTGACAAATAGAGAGAAATATTTATATTGCCGTACACAAATTTAGAGTTTAAAATCTATGTGGGATTACTTTTATGTTGTATTTGTACGAGGTTAAGAGAGTAATTCGTTTATTTAGAAAATTTGAAATTCTTTGGATAAAAAATTAAAAATTACATAAAATTGAGACAAGTATTTCAAAAAACTAAAGAGAGTTATAAGATGACATAGTGATAAAGTTGAAAAAGAGAATAGGTCAGGTTGTGGTTCAAATTCTTCCACTAACAATATGAATGAAGAGATTTCTTAAAAGATTTATTTATTAAGTTTCATTGATAGATAATTTACAGCATAAATACTTAAAAACCAAAGTGAATAGTTAAATTGTAGTGAGAAAATTGGAGGCATGCGATTCAATTCCCCTCTTTTGCCCAAATTCGAAGCCATAAAGTTGACCACATTTTTTTCTACTAATTGAAGAAATACCTAACATGATTCATTACTAATATAAAAATCCTTGGACTGAAGATCTCAAAATCTCTTACATAGTATCATGTGTTTCAAAACACATGCTTGTGTGTAGTGGCAAGAGCAAGTAGAGGTGATAGAAGTGACTTTTGAAAATAATGTAAGTTAGGTGCGATCACCACAAATACTTAATACCCTCATTCCCAAAATACTTAATGCTTTTGTTGATCTTCTTGGTATAAAGAATATATAATTACTGGATTTGACAATGATAGTGCACACATCAAGAATGTCAACAGTGTTTTTTCCGAATATTTAAAATTAAATTTAACACAAGTTGTTGTAAATATACTTGTTTTTTAATAAAAAGGAAACATCTGTGGGGAAACTGTTATTAATGGAGTCAATTGCAAAATGTTTTCATTGTTTTTGGTATATTATAATATTCGGGTTTGAGTGAATCAAGCTAACAAATTTTTAATTCCTATTATTTCTTAGAACATAGTTTGAGAAAAGGGATTAGTGGTGTTAAATATATAGAGATTCGTTATTAAATTTAAAGCAATGTTAATTAATTCATAAAAATAACAATGCTGTTTATTTTGAAGTTTAAAATGAAGGATTTTCTGACAGGGTGAGAGAGTAGGATTATTTAATGTTGTCATTAAAAAGAACAAAAAATACATGTAAGGATGCATTTTTTGCTTTGCTTGTTCATCCACTCATCCAAAATTTGGATAAGACAAAGTGGTGTGGAGGACCATTTTAAGGAATACAATTTCTAAGATTCGTTAATTATAATTCAACGAATCTTACAATCATAGTATTAGTTAATCATTCATAATTCGTCTTTTTCAGGAGAAACTTTGGATGATGATTTTCCAGCTGAACCTGGAACATTATTGTTTTTGTACTTATGTAGACATTTTACAAACAAATTGTATATACAAAATGGAATTTTGTCGGCCGGTGTCGTTATCTCTATCTCAAGTTTCATCCATAAATTCACTTGTCTGTTTTTCAAATTATGTTGTTGAATGCATAGTCTATACCATCAGGCCCATTACGGAAGAGGATATTTCTTACTGCACCCGTATAAAGTATGATACGACCATTTTACACCAGAATAAAATATATATTAAAATTATGGGGTGTAGAAAGTAAATGCCTTGCAAAACCGGCTTCCTAGTCCACATCCCCATTGATACTTTTAAGGGAGTTACTCCCTGTACCTCCCCAATTCCAACCCCCACCCCCCAATTTTTTTGGATTTTTTTTTTAAATACAAAATTAATCTTTATGTTTTTTTTTATTTTTACCGTTTTACACCTATTTACTAAAGTTAACCTACTCTTTTACAGTCTGCCTCAGTCAAAACACACAGACTCAAATTCCTCTCCTTCGTATTCCCACCCCCACCCCCACCAAAGCTTTTGAAACGCTCCTCCTCCAAACGCTCTCTGCAACTCTCACTCTCCCATTTATACGTTAAAAATATATTTAAAAATAATACATCAAAACATATAAATTCCATTATTAAAATATCTGAAAATTAATATAAAAAGTAAACTAATAAAACAAATCTTAAAAATGGAATGGGGGGTGGGGGTTAGAATTGGAGAGGTACAGGGAGTAACCCCCTACTTTTAATTAATTTACTTAAAAAAAATAAAAAGCGAATTATTATTAATATTTTCCCATTTTCTTGGCTTTCTCTCTGGTGTAGGGTGGAAGGGAAAATCAAGATGCTGAGAGTGGGCGCAAAGAGGGTTTTAGGAACGACATCGTTGGGCGTTAGGGTTTCGGCGCGGTTGTACCACGAGAGGGTTGTGGATCATTATGACAATCCCCGGAATGTTGGATCTTTCGACAAGAACGACCCAAGCGTTGGGACGGGTTTGGTGGGGGCACCGGCTTGCGGTGATGTCATGAAGCTCCAGATTAAGGTCGACGACAAAACCGGAAAAATCGTCGATGCGCGATTCAAGACTTTTGGGTGTGGCTCTGCCATTGCTTCTTCCTCCGTCGGTAATCACAAACACAAACCTTGCTCTCTGTTTTTGACTCAATTCATTCTATTCTGTCCTATCCTCATTTACCACTTTTCTGATGTATCTATCTTATTTTCAGCTACTGAGTGGGTGAAGGGAAAGCAAATGGAGGAAGTTCTGTCCATAAAAAATACGTAAGTGTAAATACTATATCTGCAGTTTTGCGTAATATATCAGCCCTATCTTATATATGCATTGGAAAACACTGGATGGAGTAGAAATACACACACACACACACATATATATATATATATATATATATTTGCTATGCTGTGCTAATTTTCTGTGTAAGGCTATAGAACAGCTTGCCTTTTTGAATGAAAGAAGAATCTTTTGTGGAGTGAATGGTTAGTGATGGAAATGTGCTGTACTTTAATGTCTGTTTGTTCTTTGTTATGTACTGCCTTTAGGAATTTAGTCTTGCCGGATAGTTCGTGAAGAACCAGTAAACTTCAATTTACTTCACATATTCACATATGATTCGTATTGAATACCGATAATCATGGATACTTCACTGGTATATTTATAGGTATGTGAAGTATCTAACTTTAAAAAAGTTGTGAAAATCCAATACTATATAGAAACATAGAACCTTGTTCCTTGATGAATGAAAAATAGTTTTTGTCCTCGTTAGGGTTTATTTCTACAAAGAAATGAGATTAATGTTGTTCGTATCTGCAGATTATAAGGAGTGTTTTATGAAAATGATTTATAATTTTTATTTTGTTTAGTAATATCCAAGAAATACATATTTAATTTGGATTTGCAGAATCGCAATTCTCTACCAACCTCGTTAATGACCACTATACAACTGAAAATGCAAATTCCTTGCAGATGACAGTCATTCAAAAATCAGTAGATCAACCCTAGAACTCCTATGATCAACAAACCCTTATTCGTTTTCTAAATGTTAATTAAAGACTGAACCTAGACTATTATCAAGATCCTTTAATGACTGAATCTTCAAAGCCCTTTAAGAATTACTATTTTTAGGTATAATTAAATCAACATAATTAAAAAAATCAATCAATTAAAGAAGCAAACGAAAATAAGGATTATAGACTCCTAATCAAAGAAACTTAACTGGAATTTTAAAAGAAATGACCAATTATTATTAAGGAGCTCTAGTTCCAGTATAAGACAACAGAATATTACTGAATGCTCTAACCTGGAGAACCTCTTAAACTCTTGGCTAAAAGATATAGTATATTATATATTTCTAGAATGATCATGCCATGTGCATATTGTATTAGATACACTTATTGTAATTTGGATCATAGCTTCGGTTCTGCTTCATGATTGATGGCTCTGGCCTGTTATGAGATCTTGAACTGACAAATAGTCGATGTCCTGCAGTGAGATTGCAAAGCATCTTTCACTTCCACCAGTTAAGCTCCACTGCAGCATGCTTGCTGAAGATGCCATTAAAGCGGCTGTTAAGGATTATGAAGCTAAGCGTGCTAAGGCAACTGCTAGCGGAGAGGCTGCAACAGAAGAGACGGCGGCGGCCACTGCATGATTTCGTGTACACAATGTTGATGACGACAACCGTTTGTTTGTTTGTGTAATTCTGTTAATCAGTTACCAAACGAAGAATACACCTTAACTCAAGACATTTTGTGGAAGTTATTCAGCCAGCGACTATTCACATTATGTGAAGTAAATATTTGATACCCCGGTTATGATTTGTTATCTGCTCGGTATGTATTCAGTAGTTCAATTATTAACTGTGTACGCTTACAATAAAGCATGTCGGAATTTTTGGAAGTTCCTCAATACAATTAAGCCAATAGCGTGATATTTTCATAAATCGAATTCATTGAGATGCATGTGTTGTCTACTTTTTTTTGGTGAATTTGTAATTAGATTTTATCTGAAAATTAATATATGTGCTCAAGAGTAGAGGCGTGCTAATCACAAGAGCCGCATCACATGAGGATGTGGAATTGTCCTTCCATGCATGGCAGAATCTTTCTTTTCTTTTTTTCATTGTAGACAAATGAAAATTTATGGTAATTGTTAATGTGTAGTGGAGTAAAGCATCTCATAAAGTACCAAAGCATAGAATCAGATTCTGAAGCAAATCCGTGTTATGGTATATCAATAAAGACACACGGCCGAAAAGCCGAGCACCATCCACCCGCAACAAATTTCAATTCTTCATAATTTATGTTTGTTTCATTCCTTAACTTTGTCCATGAATACTTTTGACGGAAGACGCATAGCTTTGTAGAAGACAAACTCTTAGACCTTAAAAAACCGATGCCTACGAACAAATGAGACTGACATTTGTCGTTCTTAAAAATAACAATGAGATTCCTGCAATTTCATGGACTGGTGTATTTGTTGTCAAATAGTATTTTAAAAAATGAGAATGAGTGGTTGAGTCCAAAGCAAAGGGAAGGATTCATACAAATCCAGTTATCCAAGGAAAAACCAATGCCATGAATTTAACTTCATGGTAGCAAACCAGGTTACAAGGGAGGACACTGCACAGTGCAGTTGATGACTAGTGGGAACTTTAAATGAGCAGTATCCTATAACAGGTGCAAAGTGAAGGTGGAATATCAATTGCACTGTGGATTGAAAAACAACATAAAAAAAATGATTACACAGTAGTGTTATAACATTACTACATTATCGATCATCCTCAGGCTTGTAATTCACTTAATTAGTCTTAGTGCGAACAGCATCCAACAAAAAGTCAGTGATAAAGGGCTCATAAGAGGGCAATTTTGCATAGCCGGGAAAGTAATTGATATCAATAACAAGGTACCTTGTTGGTTCCTTACTATCTCTGATAACATCAATGTTGAACAGGTTAAGTCCCAAGGCCTCCCTCAACGCCTTCGCCAACTCATCCACCAGACACTGCGGCGGCATTTCGGCTTTCTCGACGGCGTCACCCTCCTCTTCGACGCCCAAGTTCGATACACGAGAAAACGGTAGCACCTCTCCCTTTAAAGTTCTCAGCCTCTCCTCCGATATATCACCTAAAGATTTCCGCTTCACGCATTTCACGTGACGCCCAGCAACGTATATCTTGAACAAAACCCCACCGTGATTCACGAACTCTTGTAGCACTGTGGGAGCGCTCAGCGCGTTGAGTCCTTCGCGGTCGAAGACCAGGCACATTTCGTGAGAGCCATCGCCGCCGTCAGCCGCCAACGGTTTGGCGATCGCGGGGAATCGCAGACCCAGTTGTTCAATTTTGTCGAAATCGAGGGCTTTTGGTTCGTTTACGACCACTTGGTTGGGAACCCCAACGGTGGCATTTTGGAGGGAAATTTGCAAGTGGGTGACTGCCTCGAGCATTGAAACTCGGTCGTGGAGGCGACTCACCAACTCGGGGGGGTCAATGATTGCGGTGTCTGGATGCGTGGCTGAGAATTGTTGGAGGTGTTTGTTCCATTGTGGAGTGTGAAGTTTGTGGATGATGCAGTGGAAGGGAGCTTGTTGTTCTAAGGGTGAAGAGGGGTCGATTTGGACGAGATCGACGGCGTGTTGTTTGGCGTAATCGAGGAGGGAGGGTTGAAGGAAACTTTCCACTTTCTTGGTTTGGAGAGCATAGCCCACACGGTACCTCTCACCTTCTGCAACTTCCGATTCAAACTTTGACATCTCTGCTTTCTATGAGAATTGAATGACACTGAAAATGAAGAAGAGACTCTTAACCAGCAGGATTGTTTCTTCAAACACTCAAATAAAACACAATCTTAGTTTAGTTCTGTTCAATTTAAATTTAATATGAAGTTTGAATTGATTTTTCTTGTGTTGTTAAAAAATGTAAAATATTTATAATTTTTTTTTATTAAAATATTTTATCAGGATAAATTTATACCATTATATAAAGAGATTTTTTTTCTGCTAGTGTATATATTTTATGTCCCTTTTTATCCTTTAAATAACAGCTTTTTAAATTAAAATAATTATCTTTTTAATTTAATCATTTATTTTTAAATTTAATTTTTTATTTGACTGTTTTTTCGTTAAATATAATCACTATTCTAAACTAAAATAAATATCTATTATAAAAAAAATATTTACAAAATAAACAAATTATTTACAATAAAATTATAAAATTTAATTACATTTACTTTTATAATAACAATAATAATTTTACTATTTTTATCATAAACAAAATAATACATATATGCGTAAAACATGACTAGTCAAATAAATAAAATACGTTGTAATTGTTTTATAGTTGTTAT
Source organism: Vigna radiata var. radiata (assembly GCF_000741045.1). Classification (NCBI taxonomy): domain Eukaryota; kingdom Viridiplantae; phylum Streptophyta; class Magnoliopsida; order Fabales; family Fabaceae; genus Vigna; species Vigna radiata. Next base: position 34,044 of record NW_014543246.1, on the reverse strand, counting down.
GATATTTGTAATATTGATTTTTTCTAATATTCTGAATGTGTTTTCACTAATTCTTAAATAAAGGAAGTACGTTGTATTTAAAAACGAAAATGTTAAATTTGAAAATCACTGTTTTCAACTGCTAAAAGCTTATCCACCAGTAATTTTAATCGTCTTTAAGTAGACTAAAGGCTTTCGATCTTTCGCATTTACTTAAAAACTTTCGTTTTCTGTTTTAACTCTGTTTACCAAAAGAGATAAAAACTATAATCAGCATACAATGTTTACCAATTATATATCTGAATCCATCTAATCAGTGTATTACAATGCTGATGAAACAGTACAAGACCATGATCATGACAATCTTTGCGTAGCACTAGAAACAAGACACTGTTCAGACGCACAAATACATGATAAGAACATTCAGAACATAAAGGAAATCGATAGTACTCCTTCAAAACGCTGGTTTTTCCTTAATATTTTTAATTTAAGGCAAAAAACAAGGAATTGAACATTATAAGAATTGTGGGTCAAATTTGGTGCAAATCCTTTGAATTACCTTTTTCATACAACAGTTGACAGCGCCTCAGCAGTCTCTCAAGAACTAATAACTTTCTTTCGTTATACAGCAGAATTCCTATAACATGTTGAGGGCAGACCGGAAAACTAATCTACTCGAATAACCAATGGTGATGCAATCACAGTAGCTACGCTTACATATTATCAAATGAAGGTAAGATTTCAAAATTTGGATGAATCAAAACTGTTCTTCCATCGACCAATAAACATTTATGTATACATTAGACAACGACCAAAGCACCAACCCTATGCCTGTAGTGGTATAGACTCGACCCTATTGAAAGCTACATTCTTAACTTTCTTATGTGAACCATGTCTTGATCTTTTTGATTTTCTTTTCTTTGAAGCGGTAATTTCAGGACTGTCATCTCTCTCCTCGATGTCATTTTCTGTGTCCGGAATGTGGATATCGGACTGCAACAGTAACTTGGTCTTTGATTCTGTCGGTTGAGCTTCTGGTTCAATAACTGACATTCCTGATAGAATGAAATCTAATAAAAATGTACTTCTAACAAGTCTGTCTATCCTGCCAAAGTGTCTCTGACTATAAGGGATAAGACCTTCAAGAACTTCACCAATCCCTTTAATCTGAAATAACCAATAAAAAAATGTTCATTAATATGGTGTTTTTTTCTTTCCTCGAAAAACATCCCAACAATTACACGTAGGCTGAAATCAATGTAAAATTATAAAAAAAAATAGAAATAGTACGTAAATGTAAGGGGTTATTTGTACAAAACCATATTCAATAATCGGGCCAAGCATTTCACTCATTAACCATCATGCATAATACGAAAGAAATGCATGATTAGATGCTCAACGCCACTTCAAACTTTGAAGGGTTAAAAAACCGCACCTCAACAATATGAGTTGGAGGAAAGACGCTGAAAACTCTGAAAAGTACAAACTGTGAAACATAACAGAGTTTTGGTTTTGTATTCCACTCTCGAACATAGTTAAATAATGTGCGAAGCTCTTCATCCCCCAAGCCCTTGAGTGCTCTGTCAAGATGCTCCTCAGCCTCTCTCTTCCTGCTGCAGAAATACCAGTCAAGTTTACGCTAACAAAATTCAGGCAACCAAATGATTGTTGCTAACCTGCAAAGCTCAGAAAATAACTCAAAAAGCCTATGTGGCCTGCGCAGTTCAAATGCAATTTGGATTGCTTTCGTATAGTCAGCATCTGAGACAGCATTCTCTAGCTCTTGACCTTTCAGAACTCCTTCTTCCTGCATTAAAAGTAGACATTACAATGCTTTCTTTCTAAAACACAGGATATAAAAAAACCTAAAAATAAAACATGAAGCGGGTAATAATACATTTCAACTTATAAAAAAGATCTTTATAGACAATTTTCTTGAATCCCCTTTTCTCGATGTCATTAAAATAAATATCCTTGAGCTGAAACTACTCCACGATGAAGTAAAACGAAGTAGATAACTTTGTCTTTTTGTGAGTGAATTTATGATATAGAATTAAAAAAAATGCCTGAGTAAAGAGTTGCTTACCATTGCAACTGATTTAGTATTTGTTTGGTTAGGCTTATTTTGAGAAAGCCATTATTCAGCTTTCTGATAGCTTTAGAAAAAAATAGCATATTTCCCAAAAAATAAATCTTTAGACCAAACATACACTTGATGCCCAGGTTATTTTATGCCCGTTATGAAACTATATAATAAAGTATGTAAAACAAACTAAGTTATTGCGAAAATAAATAACCATTAACTAAACCGCAATATTCAGAAAAGCAAACACCCAACCCCTACCACTTTGTTACTAAAGTAAACCGTGATTTCAAACTTACAACATAAAAAGTAAAATCAAACAGCTTTGATAATCTGTGATTCAGGATATAATTGAGGTATTGCAGTTTATTTTCAATTAAAATTTAAAAACTGCATAAAATCCTAATATTGCATGTTTTGCAAGACAGTTGCATTAGAAAAAACATGAGCAAAATGCACAAATTCCTGGCAATTAACCAACGGATGTTAATGACTTTTACCGATAGAAATTCCATTCAGATGATTTCCAACATTGTGACTACTCTTGGTCCTACATTGTTGCATTAAATTCACAGGAAGAGCAACATAAAATTGGTATGATATGCAATAGGAACCATTAGATCTTCACAACAATTATATCAAGAATCACGGTGAAATGCAACTTTTGATTCAATTTTCAGGATATGAGGGTATCAGTACTGAATGATTGGTTGAACTCACCTCTTTACGGAAAGCTTCTTCTTTGTCAGCTGCAGTGGAATCAAACCATAAATTGACAACAGCATCACCACCACCAGTTGCAAGCATTTCTGTTTTCTTGCCTACAGCCAAGGCCCAAACCTGCATGTCAAATTTAGTCAGCAAAAGAAAAGGTACAAGAAACCTGAACTTTTTTGAATTTAACCTGTTTTTCAGTTTTCCAAAAAGTCGGTTTTTTCAATGAAAAGATATGTTTTCAACAATTTATGATAATTAGATATTATAAAAAGTTGTTTTAGTTATTTTCTTGGCACCTAAAAAGCATCTTCTAAAGAAGCAAAAAAACTCAAAACAGCTGTGTATCATAGAATGACTTTTTCTATGCTTAAACAAATACTCGCTTATTGTGGAAACGTGTCATTGCCAAAATAATTAAAAAAAAAAATCACATTTTCTCTAAAATTCGGAATAATGGGTGACTAAGGAAAGCATAATTTGAATGTTCAACACTGCATACAATTTAGCAGCATTGATATAATTTCTTGGATGAAACCTAAGGAGATCAATATACAGCTTTTAATTAATAATTCAAGAACTCACCTTTGGAAAATATTAAGCATGTAACAAATTTGCCGATAAAGAAAAGAAAAAAAAAAAACATGTAATGTAACAAATTTATACCATATTTTCAGGTGTTACATTTATAGACAGAAAAATATGAAATTGGATGAAAAGAAATATCAAGGATCAACTGGCACCTTATCTTCATGATGATCATAAGTAGCAACACATTCATTAGTTTTTACAGTCCACAGCTTTACTAAACCATCAGCACCTGAAAATTAATTAAGCTGATCACTCTGACAAAACAAAAATGTTATAAAGAAAATCAGCATAGGATAGCCTCCTACCACAGGAAACAATTTGTGTTCCACGGGTAACAAACAATGCTCTTAACACACTTGAAGTGTGTCCTTCAAATGTCTTCAAACAGGAGCCATCAGATATAGCCCATATCCTTATTGTCTTGTCACCAGATGCTGTTACAACACACTGATCGACAGGAGAAAATTCTACTGACCAAATTCCCCTTTTATGCCCTTTAAACACAACAACCGATACAAGATCTGGAAGTCTCCAAACACAAGCTGTACGATCCTGATAGGATATACAAGTGGAACATAATGACAATGATAACTACAGTGGAAACACTATAATATAAAAAAAAAAAAAAAAAAAAAAAAGTAAAAAGATAAGTAAAGAAGGCTGTGTAAGTAACTAGTGACACTTTACTAGAATAAAACAAGAAACGCACAAGTGACAGTAATTATTTCTGCAAATAATTACAATACATGATATAAAGGCATAAAGTAAGCTGCAAGTCAGATATAATTACCAACCTGAGAACCACTACATACTAAACTATCATTTGGAGCAACTGCTACAGAATTGATATCTTTATCATGAGCTGCAACAACAGCTTTTGCTTTTAAATTAATTGGCACTGTCGTATTGTCTGAGAGGCCATCCATACTCCACACTTTAAGAGTATGATCACTGAAAAAACAATGAAAGGGAATAAATAACAAATAGTACCATCTAAAGGCTAGCAGGATTAGAACCAATGAATTCAACAGGACAATCAATGAAAATTACGAAATTCAGTTCATATAGTAGAATAAAAAGGAAGGCCACATTGTAATCTGGGTAAATGATCCATGGGTAGCAAAACATCTTGCATGATTCAGTGAACTCGAAAAGGGAAGGAACAGGAGATTAAATTCAGCACAAATTTTCTGATACTGATTCTGATGCTAAAACAAGGTGAATGAAATTATACTATTAACAGTGGGAAGTTTGCCTGCGTTTCCAATTCTACTATCTTCAAAAGGGAAACACCACACGGAAGGTCAACCATAAAATAACTAGTAAAACAAAATCATCACTGTTGCAAAATAGGTTCAAATGTTGCTTTACAACTAGTTGAAGTCATCTCATAATCTCATTTGATAAAATGTTCTTATGAGAATTGCAAAACAGATAACATTACTTATTATTGTCTTTCTCCCGTATAACATTATCACTTAAGAGTCAAAAAAACCCTTGGCATATCACATTTCATGTTGGGTTTAATGGTTATGCATTGCATTTAAAACGTAGTTAAAATTGAGATTATGGTTAGAATCATGAAGGAATCACAAAATCGTAAATCCTAGGATCTAACATGTATAGTAGATTTTCCTTTCTACAAAAATATGATACACACAAAAGGTGACAAAACAGGCCAGACCCAACGGGCCGACCCATCAACCCATCAAGAAAGAAGTGGGCCGAGTCAGACTTTTGAACTTGTCAGCACATAGTAACCTGGCCTGTTTGACCCGTCAACTTGTTGGGCCATAGAACAGGTTGGTCACGGGCTGGCCCATGGCCCTTGTTAGCATGTGAAAAGTTGACTTAACATGTTTACCACTCTCCAATGCATTTGGCACGGAGATGCTGTGGCCACATGATGCATTAGTTCAAAATCTAAACTATTCTAAGTTACTATACTTTTGCATTCACTCGTTCATGGACCAAACATATCATTGTCCTATTCCAGTCAAGGTACTTTGGCTTTAGCCTTGGGGGCACATTGAGCCGGGAGATTATATATCCGGATCCAGCTTCTATAGTCTCCATTTTTGCTGAACTTCCTTCTTGTTTGTGGATAATGGCGCTGAGGAATGGAATTAACAGTTTAAGGGTTGAACGAAGGCCTCTTCAAGCGGCCAAAAAAGTTGATGGAGGTAATCTTCATATTAGCATAAGTGATGGCACTGCTCTACTACACCAAGAGACGCTTCCAAACAAAATAACGGGCTGGCCCGTCAGCCTATCTAGGGAACTGACCCATTTTGGCACCCCACCCTAAACAAACTTATCATACATGGTAATTTGTGATTGGATATCAATGTAAACTTGTTGTACACTGTCAGTACATGGTCATTTTTCTCTTGTTACAACTTCAATGTTACTTTCATTTAATAGTAGCTAATTTTGCAATTAAGAGATTGAACATAAGAAAAACCCAGAAAGGGAATCCAAAATGAAGGAACACGCAAAGAATAAAAAACTAGACAAGTTTTTGCTATTGAGAATCAAAATAGGAATAAATGCATCAATACTCACCTACTGCCACTAACAAAGAAATCTCGTTTTCTTTTGGAAAAGGCGACGGCTCCAACAGCTCCCATATGACCTATACCAACTCCAATGCAGTTTGCACTTTCTGACTCCCACAACCTAACCTGTTTGACAAGCAGACATCTGTTTTAAACTACTCATCCCATTACATAACTATAAGCATATACATACTATGAAGTTAATAGGGCACCTGTTGTTAACACTTACTGAAGCACCTCAAGCACTTCTTCCCATAAAATAAATTTTGAAGCATTTTCAACAATCATGAGATCAAAGGGGAGAATACTTACACTGTTGTCTTTACTTCCAGTTACAATCAATGTTCTGCCAGAAGTTGATACACAGGTGTCAAGGCATAGAACAATTTCAGTGTGACCAGATAAGACGTATGAACATGACATAGATGCAGTATCATAAATCCGAACCTGCAAAGCTCGAGTAGGTTTGTGCATTAAAGATCATTGATAAAATAAAGAATGGAAGACGTGTAAGAAACTGAAAGTTAGAGAATCAAATGCTGAATATTTTATATTCATCAAGCAGTAAGCTAATTTTTTGCTCAACAAAGAAAGATATTCATAATAATAATGGTACCACCTAAGGTACCTTACTTAAATTCAATACATACATATCACCAGAAAGTAAATAAACAATTAATATCTGGTTAGTGTATTTATATACAATGCTGCAGCATATAAATAAACTTTAACCAGCCTCCAAAATAATACATCTCCATCACCTATATTCATCAATAAGTACATCTGATTACGCTCCTGCAAGTTCCTTTTTTCTGTTTTACATACCAAAATAATTACCCCAGGTAAATCATGTGGATGTTCATTTCTACTTCCACCCCATCAATTGAAGCCATGCTCCTTTCTCTTATGTCCACCATTTGTTAGTGGCATCCTTCAAGCATAGTTTCACTTGAGCTTGCTACTGGGAATATGAATGAGCAAGATGGAATATATCCTCTCACCCACATCCATGTATAGAAAATAATGTTGATGATTGAGTTGTGATCAGAATGTTCGTCAGAGAACAACTCCCCTTTTGTTGTTTTGAATTGGCATGAAGTCTAGCATTAACATGACGCAAGCACACCTTCTCCCATCCAATTATCTAACCAAAACCTCCGGACCCGCCCATTTCCAATTTTCCATTTCATCATATAATCATACCACCAAGGTAAATTTTGCCCCCCACACACCTTACATAGGCCTCTCCACCATAAAGATACATTTATGCATCTCTCCTCCCCTACTCTTACCCTTCCAAGCACCATATTTTGATTCTAGTACTCTAACCCTCAATGCTGCTTAGTGTTCAAATAATTATCACATCCATTTGCTAGCAATGACTCATTGAACAGTTTTATATCTCTCACTCCAAATCCTCCATATTTTTTCGTCTACATAATTTTTCCCAAGTAACCCAATGTATTTTTCTTAATACACCCACAATAACTTTCTTTGCATCTTCTAATTTTCTTCCACATCCCACTCAGAATTTTGAAATTGGATGGGAAAAAGATTCATAAAGATAACAAAACATAAGTGACTAAGCATAACCTCCCGGCAAACAGATCAAAGACCTATGTTTCCAAGGTGCCAATTTCTTAGAGAAATTACCTAGAATAGGCTTCCAATCAACCTCTCGAAGAGGATTTGCACCCAAAGCTACACCAATATAAATAAAAGGAAAATGTGAAACCTTGCAATTTAAAAAATTAGCAAACCTCTCCAAGTTGCTTCGTCCAAATTCACTCTTGAAAAATTACTTTTAAGTCCAGACACAGGTTCAACCCACCCCAACATCATGGTTATAAAACTCATAGTCCACTACCCCATTTAGTCTTAACTCGTTTGTATAATCATTTTGAATGGGCTTGGTGGGAATATCCTTCCTGGTGTAAACATGTGATGTTCATCCAAAAGACAAATTTAAAAATCAAGGAGATTTTCATATGTCACGGATCACCAAAGCACAAATAACATTGGAAAATCATCTTAGAAACAATTATAACTCATTCGCCTTGTGAGCTAAAGATTTCAGAATGGACTTATTTACAAAGTTGATGTAATTAATTGTAAAATGAAAAATAGCTATAAACCAAATTTCATCCCAAAATTTTCTATGNATAAAAATCTTCTAAAAGTGCTTATACTCTGACAAATTACAATTACATTGACAAAGCGACAAGAACAAACACCAGAAAACTAAACAAGAACAACATTGTGCAGCCAAGAAAATTTAGCTTTTCACTCTGTGTGTGTGTTGAAAGTGTCGAATTATATTTAATTCACAACAGTTTGCTAATTTCTAGATAAAAACACACATCCCCATACCTGTTCAAGATTTGTAGCAAGGGCTAGGAATTTTTCATCATCCCCCAAAAACTTCATATCCACAATTTCTTCATTATATCCAACAAGTCTTTTGGTTAGATTTAATTGTAACAACTCTTCAGTGCATTCCAGAGAGTAAAATAAAAACTGCTGATCTGCAGTCACACAAAGCAATCCTTGATCAGAGGGAAGCATAACAGCAGAAGTGAAACCCCTACGTGATCCATCATCATCTACGCTGGCTGTAACATCTGAAGTCTTCTGCTCAAAGATGCAACCTGCCCTGTTAATAGGAAAACAAAAACAAAATAAAAACTAATTAAACAAACCCAACCCAGGTGCAACTAGCACAAAATGTAATTAGAAATATTAACGCTGATGATTGAAAAAATCTTTATATTACCCTTTAGAATTCCATATGCGTACAATGCCACGTTCACCAACTGTAATGAAATAGAATGCTTTGGAACCACTACGTTTTTTTGCATCTTGCTTATATGAATGCAGAGATGAAGCAAAGGGACTGCTGGAATCAATCACACAGACAGCTTCAACTGCCTCATTAGTAATGACAGTCTTTTTGTTGCTATAATCGTGAAGATCCCACAATGTTACAACCTGCCAACGACCAGCACACCAATTTGTCGACTTATTGGACTATACTAATTAACATACTCCACTAAAACAAAAAGTTGGACAGAGAATTGTAGAACCGACCTTGTCTCTTCCAGAACTAAGTAGCGTCCAGCCATCTTCAGATATTGCCAAAGAAGTCACAGCTGAGCGATGATTATCTAATGTAGCAATACAGTTCTTTTTCTTGGTTTTGGAAACATCCCAAACCCTTACTGTTGCATTATCACCACCGTCATCACTTCCAGAAAAAAGCTGGGCACCAATCTCACCATGATCAGTTAAATATATGAAGTGAAAAGGTAAAATCAATAGTTGGGAATAGTAGAAATTGAGGAACAAGGTAAGGATAAACAAAATCACACTTGCATCAAAAGGACTACAAGCAAGCAATCATATTGCATTTGTATCACTATTATGGAATTCTAATCAGCCCTTGAGCACCATCAGCAATCACTATGTTCACCACATTGGTTTGAGATTCAATTCACACAAATCCATCAAGTTGTTTTACATCATAACATGTGTTCTTATACTTATCCATTGAAAAAACAAGAGAAAAAGCCCAGTCCTTCAATTAAATTAATAAGTAACTCATAATAGTGGTCAAAGATTCCAATCTAATTATATACAGGCACATCATATGGTTCAGACAGTAGTAAGCAATGCTTCATGCTATCACGAATATGTACACTGGCACAGTGTAATCCTATGAGGCCCAAATACTCCAAAAGTAAAAAAGGATTATAGACATAAGTGTGTCGAATATTGATACTTCTTGATACTTCCACGTTGAATCTGAAAAGCATGCAATATTTTTTTCTTTTTTTTTTTCTAACATGTTTCTCAGATGTGTTTGAAAAGCATCCAATTCCTTTTCCAGTGATTTTTTTTCTCCTTTCAAGATATGGCTTGGTTACATCCGGATACACCAAAAAGCTTTCATTTAAAGCTTCGGGTGTAGCCATTTCTTCCTCATACAGTGAGAGGAAGTAGAGTACATATTCATTCATCCCTCGAAGATAAACAAAACGAGTGCAAAAAAGGGTGAATATTTTATTCATGTGCATTTCAACCTTCAACTTTGTGTATAGAAAAGATGAAGAATATAATTTTATAAAAGCAGGACACAACAATGTGGAATATTAGTGGAGCATGGTCCACTACATGATAGTGTTGAACTTGTAGAATTGGCAAAGTTGCTTGCTGATGAATCAAACTTAAAAGTTGTGCTATTATGAATGGTAGTAATGAAATAGAGGAGAATGATACAGCCAAAGATGATGTTTAGTGATGATGCTTATGAATTGTAGGCTATTGTTTAGAGTCAATAGTTGTTCTGAATTCCACCAAAGATACTTTTTATTGATACAGTTGACCAGGACTGGTTATACTATAGATAAAGGTTATATTAGCTTTTGTAAAACATTTTTGTAAAGTGTGATATCATACTTATAAAGTTATAATGAATCGGTTATAAAATATTTTATAAATTTTTGTTCCATAGGGGCATAATGGAATAAAACAACTTGATTTAGTACTCAACTTATGCATATAGGAAGAAACTAGATGACATAATTTCTATAAACATTGAATCTCGATGCTCACTAGCAGAACAAAATCAAATGAAAAAGCTTTATGCACAGTACTCACAAGTTGTTTCTCAGGATCGGGATGGAACATAACACAAGAAACTACTCCACCGTGACCTTTAAAGTAATGAGTACAGTAACCACCATCTACGTCCCACACTAGAACCTTCCTATCAGCTCCACCGGTAGCGAGCAACCCTCCGGAAGGATGACACGTCATGCACATAACCGGACCATCATGACCCTAAACCCAAAGCGCACATTAGCGCTCTCAGTACATTATTCATCACAGCAAAACAAATAGTGATGAAGAGAACAAGAATTATGAGATACGGTACCTTCCAGGAGCGGACGCACTTGAACGTGGACAAATCCCAGACTCTGATTTGGCGGCTGTGGCTGGAAGAGAAGAGTATGCGGTCGTCGGGGCTGAGTGCCAAGGCGGTGACGGACTCAGAGTCGGCGTCGAGGGTGGAGCGTATGGCGGCGGTGACGGAGTCGACGATTTTGATTGACTCGCCGCAGGCACAGGCAATGAAGGAGTTGTCCGATGAAACGACAAAGGGGCCACCGGTGTAGAACTGCTGCAGTGCGGGGACGCAGCGGTAGTTAGTTTTCAATCTGAGAGATTCCATGCCTGGATTCGGTGAAAGTTTGTTAGGGTTTAAGGAAAAGGGTCCAGGGTTTTTGAGTTTTGGTGTGCTTCCGCTTCTCCATTCAGAAGATTAAAAGTTTTTAAAAGGTTTAAAATTCATCACAATATATAATATATAAATATATATATATATATATATATGGGTTTGTTAACACGCGTAGTTGATACGTTTTAAAAATGTGTACCACATTATTCTAAGTTTTAAGGTCAAAGATATTTAAATAATTTTCATTCTCAAAACTAAAAAAAAGAAACCCCCAAACCCTTACTCACCTTCCTCATTCTTCTCAACTCTTTCTCTTTCATCTCTCTCACTTCAACATTTTCTTTGTCATCTCTCTCACTCCAACATTTTCTCTGTCATCCCTACTATTGCCCCAATTGGAAAAAAAAAATCAGAAACCCGTCAGAGATATTTTCTCTCTCATCTCAACATTTTCTCTGCCATCTTTCCAAAAAAAAAAATTCTTATCTCAATCCAATTAAAGATGGTGGTAGCAATTTGAATAAGAGATATTTTTTAAAAATTGAAAAAAAATTATATTTATTAATGTGTGTAAAATGGATATAAACTTTGTCATTTTATGTTACTCTTTCCAAATCTCAAAGGTAAAAAATGATTTTACTGTTTTTTTATCTTGCACAGTGGTTAAAGTTTATTTTAAACGTATTTGATTCAGTGATAAAAAAGGGACATAAGGAAATTAAAGAAAGAAATAGGTATGGAAGAATTTTATAGGAATACAATTCTTTCAATTCTAGGTTGTAATCTTACATCATGTATCTCATACCAATAGAAAAAGGAAAAAGAAACACTTTGTGTAAAGGGAAAAAGGACAAGGGTTAGGCAAGGGTTTCTGATATATTTTTTTTTTCAATTGGGGCAATAGGAATGACAGAGAAAATGTTGGAGTGAGAGAGATGAAAGAAAAGGGTTGAGAGGAATGAGGGAGGTGAGTAAGGGTTTGGAGTTTTTTTTTTAGTTTTGAGAATGAAAATTATTTAAATATCCTTGAGCTTAGAACTTAGAATCTATGATAAATGAGGGTATTTTTGTCTACTATAATAACAAACATATATATATATATATATATATATATATATATATATACTCACACGACATTTGCTAATTTAAGTTTTTTAATGGTATATTTTAACAGTATATTAAGTTTTCAAAATTTAATTTAAAAATAAAAATAAATAATAATTATATCTCATTCTCATTAGTCATTATTATTTTTTATTTTATTTTTTATTTTAAAAGACAATTTCTCTATATGAAATAACTACTTTTTATTTTTTTTATTTTAAATTAAATTTTAAAATTATTTTTAAACAACTATTTTTTAAAAAATATATAATAAAAAATAATAACATCTCTGACCAATAACTATTTTTATTTTTTATTTTAAATTAAATATTAAAATTATTAAAATGTATTAGGTTTTTTTAATTGAAATTTCTTTTAACCTAAAACTTGATACATTTTTGTTAAGATATATTAAAAAAAACCACGTAAATTATATATAAAGAGATAATTATATTATCTAATAAAGAATATTCATAAAAATAATCAATTTACACATAATTTTAAAATTATGTTATTTCAATGTAACAAAATTATGAACAGTTGTCCCAAATGTATTTTCAATTATTAATGTAAAAGTTTGATGATTTTATAATTAATTATTAAATAAATCATATTATTACTTATTTTCATGGTAATATTTTACATAAATAACGTTGTCTTACATGTATATATAATTTATAAAAAATACAGTAAAAATAAGAGATGAAACAATTGATTTGATAAAAAAATAATATATTACCAACAAAATTAAAATATATATAATAAAAAATATCATATCTTAATGTTGGTTATTTATTCGGTCTTTTGAATTTACAATGAATCACTTGTTTGATTTATATTAATGTTGTCATGTTGTAGATAAACAAAATTATGAGAATAGTTGAATATGAGCATTATTATTAAATTTTATATGTGTGTAATTTCGTCTTTTGCACCCCGTTTTTATTACATTAATATATTGTAATTTTAAGAAAATAGAATGTTATGATGACTATTTTTAATGTAAAATAAATATTTAATTACTTCTGATTGGAAAGGTTATATAAGTATGTGTTTTGTTAAATAAATAAGTCATTTATTTATGTAAAATTAAATATTGAGATTGCGAAATGATATATAAGTAAAATTAATAACATTTTATATATTGATAGAGTATTTAGCTAAAATCACAAGTACTATTGAATATTTATATTTTGTAAAAACTTTTAAATATTTTGTAAAAACTTATAAAATGATATTTTAATAGTTGTTTAAAATTAATGAGATTCAAATGTGCTAATATTATAAGGTTTTAACATAAATAATTTTGTTATAAAGGAGTTTAATTATTTTAAAAAGGCTTAATACTTCCATTGATCCTCATATTTGTATGTCAATCTCAGTTTGGTCTTCAAGCTTTGAACTGTCTTGGATCATAATTTTTGTAAAAATGCATACATTTTACACTAACAGTTAAGTTGTCTCAAACGAAATGAATTTTTTATTTTAAGCTTAATTCCTCCCTTGGTCCTTATGTTTGTGTGGAAATCTCAGTTTGGTCCTCCAGTTTTTCCTCAAGTCCTTATGAAATGCAAACATTTTACCCCAACCATTAAGTGTATTGAGACGACATTAACTTTGAATTGAGTTGTATTTTTTTTTTTTTGTTTTAAAATCATTAACTCCACGTGGCTATGGTCTTTCTTTTTCCTTCCAATCACTTATCATACTTTTTCCTCAAGTCCTTATGAAATGCAAACATTTTACAACATTTTACCCCAACCGTTAAGTGTATTGAGACGACGTTAACTTTGAATTGAGGTGTATTTTTTTTTTATGTTTTAAAATCATTAAATCCACGTGGCTATGGTCTTTCTTTTTCCTTCCAATCACTTATCACATTTCACTCATTCCTCCACCCTCAAACCCCCCGACTCACACCTTTTCTCCCTCTCAAACTAAAAAATGTCGTCGTTGTCGACAGTTCAAAAATTATGACCCAATTGAGACAGTTCAAAACTTGAGGACGGAACTGAGATTTTCACACAAACATAAGGACCAAGAGAGGGATTAAGCCTAAAATAAAAAAATCATCTCAGCATCAATTAACGCCGTTTGAGACAATTTAACGGTTAGGATAAAATGTGTGCATTTTTACAAAAATTATGACTTAATTGAGACAGTTCAAAACTTGAGGACCAAACTGAGATTTGCACACAAATATGAGGACCAATAGAGGTATTAAGCCTTTTAAAAATAAACTATTTCTCTCAAAATAACTTTTCTAAAGTTATCTAACTTTTTTATAGGTGATTTTTAATTTTAACCAAATAATTTCTTTCTTCTAGTTGAGTCATCAATATAACTCTTTGTTGGATATACTTTGATGGTGTTTTTATTGTTCCTATGAGCATATAAAGTTTTTTATGTGTTTGAAGTTGCTTTAAGCTTCCTAAAGCGTTTTGGATCTGTCAGGTAAGGGAAATTAATTATCCTGTTTTGAGTTTTGCTATTTTAATAATTTTGACTTGTATGTTTGAATTGATTTGGAATTGGTTACAAATGTTGTTGTATTGGTTTCTTGTATTGTATGTTTGGTTTGGTTTGAATTGATCATGTGGTATGTTGAGTTGTTGTTGTGATTGTTGTAAGAAATATGTTTGTTTTGATTAAAATTGATGTTGAATTGGATAATCAAGAAGTTGGTCATTTGATCGAATTGGTATCCATTCTAACACCTAAACATGTTTTAGAACCCTCCATTGAGTCAGAAATACCAAATTGGTCATTTAAAAAGGTCATTGGTTATCCACAAGCATTTAGAGGAAATTTTGTCTTTTAATGTAACATTGAGGGCTAGTGGTATAGGGTTGAGCAATGGCTAACCAATGGAAATCTAATGTGGCCTTTGAACGCATGGCATTGAGTGGTGGTCTTGTGTCGATAATCGCCTCCTACTACGAGTTGTCTTTTCTCTATTTTGGACTATTTTGGATTCTAGTGCTATTGATTTAATGTATATTTAAATGAAAATGTTCATGCTCTATGGATTTTAAATACTAATGTAAGTACGGTTAAAGCACAATGGTAAATATGTATGATTATCGTTCATGTATGATATTTTGATGATGATGATGAGTGTGTTATTGATGGTGAATGTGGTATGTGTGTTTAGCGAAATTCTATGAATCTAGTGGGTAGATTTTACAATAGTGTTTTAGTAGTGCATGTACTGATGTAAGAAATTAAAAATGAGGGTTTTTCTGACGCTTTAGTAACCATCAAATCTAAAGTAGTGAAAGGTGTATATGTGATGAGAGGAGCAAAAGATCCTTTCATAAAAATAGTCACAGGGTTCTTATGGCATTGAAAGTGGTCAACCTTTTGTTTAGTAGGATGAAACTCATTGACAATAACTTTGCAAAACAATAGAGATCACCATAAGTGTGTGTTAGGTTTCTATTTCAATACACGTATCTGGATGGTAAAGTGTAGTATGTACGATGGTAGGATATGTTGATATGAATGTTTATGTGTTTTAATATATAAAAAATGTTATGAAAAGTCTTTTGGTACATTAACTTACCTTTTTTATTGTCTACTTTGTTTCTTACTATTTTGTGATTATCACTTCAATGGTGTGAGTAAATGAAAATATTCTATTTGATTTAATGTAGACAAAGTGGTGTTAAAGCTTGGAAGTAAACAATTTCCATTTTATGTTTGTTAGTATTGAAAATCAATATTATGTTTTTGTTTTATGTGTATCGGAACTCTAAGCTAAATTATAAATATTTAATATATTTTTTATATGATAATATTTTTTTGTTAGATTTTTTAGATAAGACATGAAAATACCACTTTAATCAAAATACCACTTTAATCCAGAATACTTTAATTTTGCCTCAATTTCAAAAAAATACAAAATCGTTTCATTTTAAACAAATTTGGAACTGAATAAGATATTAACCAAATTAAATATAAAATACTTGTACTTACAATGTTAACTTGATACGTAAATAATTTTTTTAAAATTAAAAAAATTAATTAAAATTAAAATATTTAAAAAATATGACTACTTGTTCACTTATTATTAATTATTTAAACGAAGTTAAATAAACTAAATTGAGTGACGAAAATTAGGACTCTGTTAAAAAAATATTAAAATTAAATTAGCCGAAAAAAATACAGACTAAAATAGTATTTTAACTAATAAAATATTACATTATAAAGTGTTAATAAATTAGTTGACAAATCCAAAACAATACAATGAGATAAATTTTATGTTTTTTAAAATAATTTTATTTTCATAATTTTTAATACCTTTTATTTATTTTTCAAAAGTTGAATATTTTTTTTACGGGTGCAAATAATTTTATTTAAATAAGTTGATACAATAAGTATATCAGACTTTATTTTTTGGAATTTCTGTTTCATTTACCAATTTAAACTCTTATTACAATAAGTATATTTAATTTTTACTATTTTTATTGTGTATAACTTTCACATAATATTATTAATTACTTCAATTTACATTTTCCTGTAGAAGCCAAATCTTGAATTACACATTAAAAATGACAAATTTCTCTTAGTCCTTTTTCTTTCCCCAAATCCAGCTCCTATTCATGCTGTGGTGAAAAAGAATCAAACTCCCACAAGACATAAAATAAGTAATTGGATTTGAAGCCAATAAAGCTTAAGATTTTATCATGGTGGGGTAGAAAACTAAAAATCCCATTTGCAAAATTTGAAATGATATTTCTCAGTCCATGTAATTAGAGAAATTTACTTGTGTGAATTCAAAAGGGTTTCAGTCGTGTAATTTGTAATTAATACCTATTTTATTTTCACGGGAAAGAGGGAAGGGGTGAAAATTACGTTTGTTGATCCAGTGTAGCGTCCACACGTGGCTTGAAATTGAGGTAGTGGTTTGGTGAGGTTAAGGATGTAGTGGTTTGGTGGGGTTGACTAGATTACAGTGGTCAAGCAGAATGGGTCATCTGCTAGTGACAGTTCCGTGCGTTTCATGAGCAGAAAAAGCATTGAAGTTGTCGTTCAAACTTTGAGACTCTGAGAGAGTGTGCGAGAGAGAGAGATGGCGCACACAGGTAGCAGTTCAATGCACCGGTCGAGTTCGCGGCCTCAATTGTTGGATCTCAGCAAAGCAGAAATTCAAGGAAACGTGGAAGAGAAGTATCCATCCATTTTGCTACCCAATCAGTCTCATGATATATCGTACCTCGCTCTTGACATTGGAGGTAGTTTAGATTCATATTTCGTGTTTCCGTTCCTTATTTAGAACTTGTTCCTAATTTCGTTTTAGTTATATTTGATGTGAAGTGATAGACGGTGGTGGAAGTGTGATTATAGTGGGGGCTTAAGCCTTTCTTTCATTTGTCCAATGCTTACTATGTTTTATACCCAGTTTTTTAAATTATGTAAAACAATTATAATTTATGCTCAACTTTCTTTCTCAACTCAAATGCTTCCTGAGAGCGCCTTTAATCAATGGTTTCAAGTTTGAATTCTAAAGTTTTGGAGCGAGAGCTTTGCCACCCTAACGATTGTATCCAGTTCAAAGATGACTGTTTCCGCTGTGGAGGATAGCTATGATATCTTAAAAAACATTGAACGTAACCAGCTCTTTGCAATCTTTCATTGTGTGCTATATCATCCTTTTACGAGGGGAAAATAATAATGAAAAAATGATTGAACGGTAGCAATGGTAGATTCTCCCCCAATGACGTGCGACTCTTAAGTTTCTTGTTAATTTCAGAGAAAAAGGTTGTTAGTATTTGAAGGATGGCGGGATCTTATGGTTATTGAAATTTATGGGCAGGATCTCTTATAAAGTTGGTGTACTTTTCAAGACACCAAGATCAATCAACCAATGATAAAAGGATGAGAAATGTGAAGAATCGACTGGGGTTTCCCAGTAACAGGAGAAGCTATCCTATTCTTGGTGGAAGGCTTCATTTTGTGAAGTTTGAGACTCGGAAGATTAGCGAGTGCTTAGACTTCATTTATTCAAAAAAGCTTCACTTCGGTGGTATTACTATCTTATTCAATTTACTTATTTTATGTTTTATCTGTCTCTTCTCTACCTCATTTGATTGCTAAATCAGCACCATATGTTTTGAGCTTGAATATCATCCTGTAACTTTGTTGTGTCTTATGTGTTAGTTTAATAGCTTTCAGAACTTAATGGATTCAAGATTATTGAATTTTTCTGGTTTTCAGGAGGGGAATCTCGTTATTCTGATGGCTCAACTGAATTAAATGCCATAGTTAAGGTAACTTGGATTCTCTGACTATTTCTACATTTTCAGAAGCTGGGCTATTTTTTCTTGTGCTGGAGGAATATAGTAAATCTCCAAAACACACGTTGTTTCATTTTGGCTTGTGCTTGCATGCACAACAGCTATAATCTATGTTTTGCTTATCACATTTGAAAGTAGTTGTTGTGAAAATGATAATCAGCCTCCTCCCTCCTCCCTTTTGTATAATAATGAACATCAAAGATGTTTCCTTTTGTTTCCGATATTGCTTATAGCACTTGATTTTAAAGGGACTGTTGTTATAATTGTGTAGTTCATTAGTTCTTGTTTGGTGTTAATGCAATTGAACTACTCCATTAATGGATTCATCTTGTGACAAAGGCTACTGGTGGTGGAGCACACAAATTTGCTGACCTCTTCAAAGAAAGACTTGGACTTGTTCTCGACAAAGAAGATGAAATGAGCTGCCTTGTGGCAGGAGCAAATTTCTTGCTGAAGGTGGATCCAACTCTTTAAATTATCTGTTTCTCTTGTATTTTTTTAAGAATGATCTTGATAGTGACAAGACCATCTTGTGAGTTGAAATGTATTTGCAGGTCAAGTCTATATGTATAATTTCCTTTCCTTGCATAATAGTTATAATAAGGATAAGACCACTGTAACTAGGTACTCGTTATTTATTGTGATAAATAATCAAAGAAAAAGGGTTATCTTTTTTACATTTCTTTCTTTAGACAGTTTATAGTGCTTCCCCTTGTCTAAGAAGGTAGAGAGCCGATCAATTGCCAAGATTGGCATGCTATCACTTTGACCAGAGTGTGGGAAAACCTGCTCTAAATTTTATTCAAAGTTATTGATTCATTGTTTTATTGGTGAATTAGTTGAAGGAAAATAAGACTAGAATTTAACTTTTCACTTAATTTATATAGCTATAGCTGACAACTCTATTTTCTGTATTTGAGATCTATTTTTGCTCTTCTCTCTTAAAATAAAGACATCTATGCTTTGGAGCAGGTGACCATGCCATTAATTCTTTCTTGCCTACTTATATTGATGATTACTAATTAAATGTCGTATCACTTCTTAGTAGGCGATTCGTCATGAAGCTTTTACGCACATGGAGGGCCAGAAAGAGTTTGTTCAAATTGACCCTAATGATTTGTTTCCATATCTTCTAGTTAATATTGGATCTGGTGTAAGCATGATCAAGGTATATTTGTTTAGTTCCTCATTTTATTTATCTTTCTGATTTCTTTGGTGTGTTTTTTATCAAGACAAACTGGTGGTAATCCATTATCTTAATCCGACTAAACACAGGTTGATGGGGATGGAAAATTTGAGAGGATCAGTGGGACTAATGTTGGTGGTGGTACTTATTGGGGCCTGGGCAGGCTGTTAACAAAGTGTGAGAGGTCATTTTTCTGATGACTTTCCAGTTTTTTACCCTTTATTGACTTCTGTATTTGAACTATTACAAAAGGGTTTATTAAAATGACTTCCAGCTTTGATGAATTACTTGAGCTGAGTCAGAAAGGAGATAATAGAAATACTGACATGCTTGTTGGGGACATTTATGGTGGCATGGACTATGCTAAGGTAAATTTCTCAATTGATCATTGCCACATGATATTTATCCATTTAAAAGAAAAATTGGTCTAAATTTACTTAATTTCAGGACTGTATTGATATGAGTCATTTGATATTCTTTTTCTATCAATCACAACTCAGTATTTACTGTTACTAAATTACCCTAGATCGGCCTATCAGCTTCTACCATTGCTTCAAGTTTTGGCAAGGCTACCTCAGAAAAAAAGGGGCTTGAAGATTACAGACCTGAAGATATATCACTCTCTCTTTTGCGAATGATATCATACAATATTGCCCAAGTGAGCTTACAGTTGTAATATTTTTATCTTTTGTACAGCAATAAATCAAGCTGGAAAAGTGCATGCAATTTGTGATACATTTGGGCTCATGTTTTTACTGTTTCATTAAGCTTATTTTTTTTTTGTAAGTTTGTTATTTTCTACTCTTGAGTACCTTGTGGAAATATTAGACGCACAGACAATATGCAATTCTGTGTATTCTTAATTTGATATTGTTAAATATGAATTTAAATAATGAAAACATGTATCTTTGACAGAGTTTCTCCATAAAAGTACTTAAAACATTTATATTTTGTTGTGAAAGAGCTATTCGTTTTATGTTAAAAATTTCATTAATTTTTTTCAGAAACCGCAGATATCTAATTTGGTTAAATTTTAAATGACAGCATGCTAATTTTGAAATATGTTCTTTTTATTAGAAATATATTCTAGAAAAATGTTCTTTTGATCCACCTACTATAAGAAAAGACATGAATAGGGACACTCACGTATCTTATCTAATAACGAGGATGATGCATGACACTAGTTCTAGATCATGCTTTCTGGCATTATCAGGATATATCTGTTCTTCCATCGTTTAGCTCACGAATTCTGTTATTTTTGTCTCTTCTGTGTAGATAGCCTACTTAAATGCATTGCGATTTGGGTTGAAGAGAATATTTTTTGGAGGATTTTTTATACGGGGTCATGCCTATACCATGGATGCTATTTCTTTTGCAATTCATTTCTGGTACATAAATTTTATAATGACATAACGTAGCAAAATCTTTTATATATTTGCTCTTTTAATTGTTATATTTTGTCAAGATCTATATATTTGTCTTTCAGGTCCAATGGGGCTGCACAAGCAATGTTTTTGCGACATGAAGGATTTCTCGGAGCATTAGGTGCATTTATGAGCTACGAAAAGCATGGTTTAGATGATCTCATGGTGCATCAATTAGTTGAAAGATTCCCAATGGGTGCTCCATATACGGGAGGCAATATTCATGGTCCCCCACTCAGGGATTTGAATGAGAAGGCAAGGGAGAGGAATTGGAAAACCTTAATGTTTGCTGATCACCTGTTTGAGAAAACGATCCAATTAAATGTGTTCTAACTTTTAGTTATGGTGTAAATTTTAAGCTAAATTAATAGGAATTAATTTTTTTGGCTATCAATCTTGTTACCATCAAGAATGTCCCAATATAGTGTTCGGACTCAGGTTTCTATTAAAGCAATAATGAAATTAATAAAGTAAGTCCACTAGTGAGATTCTCTGAATAATTCGTCTTTTCAGAAAATGTAGAATCTACAAATTTGAATGACAATCCGTGGGAAGGAATCATATTCAATGGAATTGGAATATTTGTCTACTCGCTAAAGACACTAAAATATATTTATATATGGAGAAAGCCATTAAATGTGAAAAAGAAAGGAGTGAAAAATTTGTTAACTGTGTCAACATCCTTGGCAGTTAGTAAATATTTATGATGATTTGAATTTGTGAAAAAAGAAACTTTTTTTCTTTGTTTATATTTTAAATTTGATTATTGTTCTTATAAATCCCTAAAAATTTCTGGTCCTTGCCATTTATGAGGTGTGTGTATTCTTGTGTCTTTTCCTTTGGCTTTTATTTTTGAAGTTTCAGTTTCCTGTGCCATGACTCATTTTGAAGCTCTTGAATGAATGAATTAATAAAGCAATAGGCGGTGAAAAACTTTGAATACTTGCCATTGCCAGCTTGATTGCATGATTTTGACTGAATTTAGAGGTTATAGAAACTGGTATGCCATTAAGAGGCATTTTTTTTGTTATTTTTCTTATTTGTAGAAGCAGCTCAATCTGTCAGGAAATTTTATAATTTTAGCAATTCTAGTGCAGATTTCTTGGATGGAGAAGTTTCTGCAGAAGGGAACTGAGATCACTGCCCCTGTCCCAATGACTCGTCCTGGAACCACTGGACTTGGGGGTTTTGAAGTTCCTTTGTCAAAAGGAAGTATTCTGCGGTCTGATGCTAGCGCTCTAAATGTTGGTGTCCTTCATCTAGTACCCACTTTAGAGGTGTTTCCACTATTAGCAGACCCGAAAATGTATGTATCATACTCAACACATTGGCTTTCTGTTATCAATATTGTATTAGTTTATTTCTTAACACGACTTATATCTCCACAGGTATGAACCTAATACTCTTGATCTCTCAGATCACAGTGAATTAGAGTAAGCACAGTATTGTAATTTTTTTAGTTTCATTGCAAATCAAGGCTTCAATTGTCTCAAGTGCTTGGCTTCTGTGGTTGATGCAAAATTTGTATCTGTGTAGGTATTGGTTCAAAATTTTGTCGGAAAACTTGCCTGATCTTGTGGCCAAGGTAACAGTTCTGTCTTAAAACAAGTAGACTGCTATCATCCTTTTTCTTTTCATATGTTGCAATGGCAGTAGACAGAATATCCTTGCACCTGATAAGGAAATCTATCCGTATAACTATGTTCTGCATATGAAAAAGTTAAAAGGTATCCCTATAACTGTACTGATACTAAATGAGTAATAATATTTTTCACACATGTCAATATATCATATAAAACTTACAAGAGAATAAAGAAAGAAAAGTACAAAGCAAAGCATGAGATCGGGTTTCCTCTTTAAACAAACCCATGAACATAAGCATCAAGGCAAAACTTTACCAAGAAGCTTAGTCTCACCTAGGGGTGAAACGAACCTTAGCTATTTGCGAACTAATTGGGTCCTACTCGTGAATTACTTGTTTGTTTAGTTAAATAAAAAGCCTAAGCTTGAGATAGTACTTGATTATTTAACTTAACCGGACTCAAGTTTTAAACAGTTGACATCAAGAGCTTGTGAATAGCTCTTTAATATAATTTTCATGAAAACAGTTTTAAATATTCTTCTACTACTAATTTTTATTAAAAATAACTTATATTTATCATTTATCTTTTTTTAGTTAAAATTAATCAAAAAAAGATAATGTTAAAGTAAGAGGAAAAAATAATTAAGTTATACATGGGCCGAATAAACAGAGCTACATTTTACTTTTTATAACAAGGCAACTCTAAGTTTTCACTTAAGCTTATTAATAAATAAGTCAAACTTGAACATCTAATCTTTTTCACAAGTCAAGTCCTAGTTTCAAGATCTCCAACTACTTGTATTTTTACATCCCTCTCAGTAGTCTCTTTTCATGTCTAACGTTGAAATCTCTCTTTAAAAATCTGACAACCTTATCTTCGTAATTAGCATGCAAAGAAGAAAAAAAGATCCTGCTATCCCATAAAAAAGGGAGCAATATAAGTCTTAAAATTTGAACTTAGGCTTAATTCTCCCCAAAAGCTAGTTCATGAAGTGAGGTTTGTCCACTATATACACATACACACGTATATATATGCACACACACAAAATGTAACTAGACTTTGCTTTCCTCTCAGAGTAGTTTGGGTACAAAATAAATTATGACAAATGCTAGGATCCTTAAGGCACTGGTAAAAAAAAAATAATAGAAATTTGTCATTGAAAAAAGGACATTTGTTATATAAAAAAGATGAAACTAAAAAAATGTTCAATATCTGTTTTCCAAATAATTAGAAGCACTTGGTAATGTGAAGTTAAGGCCCAATGCCCTTAGGGCTTGTTAGCGTGACCCATAAACTACATACATACATACATATATATATATATATATATATATATATATATATATATATGTATGTATGTATATATATATGTATGTATNTATATATATATGTATGTATGTATATATATATGTATGTATATATATATGTATGTATATATATAATGCTCAAAGCTTATTGGATGACAAGACTAACAACAAGCAATTGCAGAACCTTATCTCACCAGATAAGGCTGGTTGCATGGATCATATGATGCCATTTGGCTTCGTCAAAAACCAAAGTTTTAGGAATATTACTTGCCATAAGATCTCTCTCGACCATTGCCTCCAAAGTTCTTTTTGATCTCCTTCTCTCCTATTCACAAGACTGAAAACTGTGTAATCTACTCTTCTTATTGGTGCTTCCTTCGGTCTTCTTTTTGTCTATTTAGCAACAGGAGCATTTGCCAAAAATGCCAAGGAGGCTTACATATATCTAATAGCTGGGCATATACAACGTATGACTATTAATCTGAGAATCAGTGAAACACTAAAAACTACGAGAGAAAGCTTGTTGTGGATTATGAACATAAATTCTGTTTAGTAATTATGATTTTATCAGTGTTAAATGTCATCACTCGAGCTTTGACCTTCACAGTATTCTAGGTAATCGTATGGAGTGATTAGTGTAGTTGCTCTGGTACCAGTCTTGTGTAATGTGTTGTGCTTGTTGGTGGTTGGATAGAAACCCCTAACCTATTTGGTTGAATGATTGCTATATCCTTCCACTAATCCTCATAACATTTTTATAAAGAAAGTATTGAATAAAAAAATAAACACATTTAACATCTTGAAGAGTTGAAAAATATTCAATATTGAATATATAATGTAAGTATAATTCAATCTCTTAATCCACTAACCATCCGACTGTAATCTAACCAAAACTCCAAATATAGAACAAAAACCAATGGATTAGTTGGACATGATTACTTTTTGTTATTAGATAAATAGTGAACTATCCAACATACTTTTGTAATTCATAGGGTCAAGTAGTCCAAAGTTCATTGGCTGAGCATAAGTCTCCAAGGAACGAATCTTCCACATTGTTTGATACGAAATTGTGAATAAATATTGAACTTTATTTTATAAAAATATTTAAATGGGTGGATTGGATTTCCATCTATAAAAAATGGTTAATGAATGAGTTGGATAGTTTTTTATTAGACAAGTCACGGGTGAACTGAACTTTTGAATGGATTATGGATGATGGTTTATTTTTAACGCATCCAATATAATTCGATTTGATTATGCTCAATCCATACATTTGATATCCTTACTAAAATATGTTAGGCCGTAGCAAGTGAAGGTGGGACTGATGATGCCAAAAGAAGGGGTGATGCTTTTGCTCGTGCATTTTCTGCCCACCTGACTAGGTAATTATATTGACATGACGTTGCTGCTTTCGTGGCTTCCTTCCTATTGTTACTATTTAATTATTTTATGGTTGATCAATTGCATTAGTGTTAATTTCTTGTAACAACCATTTATTTGATCCTTGTTGCAGAATCAATTTGATTAGTTTTAACTTAAAAGGATTTTAGTGAGTGAAGCTTTCAACCAGTGTAATTGATGGTTTTTCAGAACTCATCAAGAAAAAAGCATATTAAAATCAACTTTGGTTGCCGAACTCCCTGACTCTGCTGTTGGTCTTTCCCTATCTTAACCCTCCACCGACACTTCTCTAACGAAAGCCTGTAAAGAAAAAGACCTGGTTAATTTAAGGAAATGACATTTTTAATGCATAACGTGCTATTTGGTTTTTGATGGTTATCATTTACTTTTTTCCCAATGATGACAAATTGAGTTTTGACTTTTATGTTTATACTACCTCTATGACATTCTAAGCATGGTCAGATTAGTATGTTTTATAGTCTTCATACGACCAGCTATGTGATTGTTTCCATCTATGCTCCATTACTCTCTCTTATTATGAATAACTTATTTTTATTTGCCACTTTTCCAGGCCTGATATGTTTACTATTCTTGTAGATTATGGCATATCTGGAATAAAAGCTTTAAATTTCAGTTATATGCGGATGCATTTTTGTACCATTTTTGTCGACATAACAAACATTGAGATCAATAAGTATTTAAAACTATTAACTTTGGTTGGCAATACACTTCTAACTGATTAACTTACACAACAACTGAATAGGTTAATGGAGGAACCTGCTGCATACGGCAAGTTAGGCCTGGCCAGACTACTGGAAATGAGGGAAGAGTGCCTGAGGGAATTCCATTTTTTTGATGCTTATATAAGTATAAAGCAGAGGTAATTATGTTTGAAAAATGCTATAAATACACTCTCTGGCATGTTCTTTTCCAACACATTTTTATTATTTAACGAATTGCAAGTAGTTTCTATAAAATAAGAACTGGATCGTGCTTCATTTAGTGTACTTACATATATTTCATCCAATAATGGTTTGTTGGAAAGTGTGTTCCGGAAAGGGTTTTACTTGTTTTTCTCATTTATCTTCGTTGAGCCATATGTATGAGATCTTTACTTGGATTCTAGATGTAAGTATCTGTCAACTAGTTGTGTGACATGATGCAATGCATTAGCATTATTCTGGCTCACTGAATTTTATGTAGAATGCATGTTCCACTGCAATCAAATGGTTATATAAGGAGATGGTGTTGAATTTTAACTTCTTCAGTATAATTAGAAAAAAAAAAGGGGAGAATTGGGCTCTTGGCTCTTCTTTCCTGTCTACACTTTATTTCTGTTTCTTACTCATTCTTTGGGAGAGGTCTCTTGTTAAATCCACCTGAAAATCCAAATCTCCTTCAGAGGTCAAATTGTGAACTTGGATTTTGGTACTGCTGGGACTCAATATGAATATGTTGGAAATATTTTCTATAATAAAAATATAGAAACAGTGGAACTTGCAGAGAAGAATACTGAGATTTAAAATGAAGGAAATACAAAGTCAAATTAATAAATGAGAATACTTATGTGTAACCAATTTGAAATCACTAAGCTATCTAATCTACCGTTATATTTACTTGAAATTTAGACTAACTATCTGAAACAAATAATCTTCAACAATACCGAAATCACTATCTGAAACTTATTTAAAATTCAAAATTCAAGTAAAGGAAATTCCCATAACTGTACATTCCTTTTTGAACTTTGCCATGGAAATTCCGAGTTTGAACTCTCAAACTTGATATCATAAATTTTAATACCAAGTTGCCAATAAATATTTTGACTTAAATTATTGTCATCATATAATTTAATTTAACTCCTGTCTTTAAAGACCATCTGCCAAGATTTGTCATCTCAAATTCATCTTGCATGAACTTTAATGATGTCAATTTTATGTGACACAATCTTTCATCAATTTTGTCCATAGTCATGATCTTTAATTATATCCAAATGCACATAAAAACTATTTCCAACTCCATGTTTGTCAATGATAAAACAATGCTTTTCTTTGAAAGAGACTTCAAATTCACTTCTAACAATTGTGCAACACTAAGGAAATTTTTATCCAGTTTTGGAATGTAGAGAACATTTGTGACAATCATCAGACAATTCTTGGTTGATATAAAAGTTATTCTTTTTCCTTTGGCTTGCACAGATTTGCCATTTCCCAAATGACTGTAGGTTGAACTGACCTGTCAATGGAGGAAAAAGTAAAAAAAACATTTTGTCATGTGATTGGTGCAGTCACGGTCAAATAAGCCAAATATTCAATCATGCGAACTGAGTTCTTTTGATGCCACAAATAAATACTCATCATTGTTATTTTTTTCAATCAATCTTTCCTGTCATATGTGCTATTACTCAGGTTGTTTTTTCTTTAACTTGCAATACTTTTTCACTATGACCAAGTTGTTTTTGCAAACGTCAGTGAAAAAAGGTTTATCTTTGTACAAACATTCTTCTTCCCTATGGTTAGTTTTTGGCAATGAAAACAAATAAAAAAACTTTCCTTGTTAAACATCCGCCATTATATTTCTCTTGAAAGGTTCTTTCAATCATTTTACCAGTTCTCATTGAGACCCTTTTGCTTTTTTGCATGACATTTGTCTGTTAGCTTTGTAAAATAAAAATATCTAACCTGCCAGAGATTAAAGATGAAGGAAAATAATAATACAGATATATGAGAATGCAAGTGTAGGCTTATAACAATTTGAAATCCCTAAAATATCTAACCTATCATTGGATTTACTTGAAATTTAAGCTAACAGAAACAAACCATAGAAGGTAAAATGTTCAAAAATAAAAATATCACAATGTAAAACTTATTTAGAATTAGAAATTCAAGTAAAGGAAACTCTAACAGAATATCATCAGGGGCATCCCCATTTAAAAATCTGAATATTCTAAACATCATAAAAACATTTGGAAATCAAAATATGCTCTTTTGGGTTGATTCTGGGGATCTCACCATCCTGCTTTCGTTGCATATCCTTATTTTCTTAATTGAAAGAATTTTCCTTTGGAACTTGTTCATAATTTGGCTTATTTTAATTTTGGCAAAAAAGTTGTTTAGATGTATTGTGTTTCATTGCTAAAACCATGATTGGACCCATTTTGACTGGAGTCAACATGAAAACCTTGATTTTTTCTTTTGTTTGTAGTTTATACGGTTGGATTTGCAAAGGATTTAATTCAAGATAAAAACTAAAGTGTCTTTTGATTTATATATCTAGTCGCACATTGCTGCATTGTAAAAGATACAAGCTTTAGGCTTACATCTCAAATCTAAAATAAAAAAAGAGGACTTCCCTGCTATACATAGTTAAGGTCATCATTATACCTACATTATCCTCATAACGTCCTTATTCTTGATCACTTAAATTTGTTATTTTTATATCTATGATAGGGAAAATGAGGCATCAATTGCAGTCTTACCTGATTTGTTGATGGAGCTTGATAGTCTGGATGAGGTATGCCTTACTAATAATACAATCCCAGGAATAAAAATTGGTGGTAGGAGTCAATATTTGTTCTTTCTAGTGTAGTGGATGATATATGCAACTGACATACATTTTCACGTGAGTGGACGTGACAATGTACCTGAATCAATATTCGTAGGCCCCTAAGTCACCCTTGTTTCTCATAAATCATGTTGGTTGAAAGTCTTATTTGTTTCAGGAAACAAGACTACTTACTTTAATTGAAGGTGTTCTTGCTGCAAACATTTTTGATTGGGGATCTCGTGCATGTGTGGATCTCTATAATAAAGGAACTATTATTGAAATTTACAGAATGAGTCGCAACAAAATGCAGAGACCCTGGCGAGTAGGTTTTGTTCAACATATTCATGATGAGGGTTTTTGTTTTCTTATTTATTATCATGATTGATTGTTGAATATTAAGCTAATTGTTTTCCATCTAGGTGGATGACTTTGATGTCTTTAAGGAGAGAATATTAGGAACTGGGGACAAGAAACCACCACCACATAGAAGAGCTTTACTTTTTGTGGATAATTCAGGTGCTGACATTGTTCTTGGGATGCTTCCACTGGCACGAGAACTCCTCCGTCGTGGAACTGAAGTGAGTTTTTATTGGAGAAAATTTGAATTTGTATTATGGAATGGGTTTTCACGCAGGAAATGAACTCATATGAATTTTAACTACTCAAGAACCACGAATTTAATAATGGTGTCTTGATTTAGTATAGACGTGAAATAATTACGTTTGTTCTCTAGGTAGACAAGTAAACAGGGGTAATGCTATAATGAATCAAATCAATATCCATATCATTGGTCCTATACTATGCCTACGAGTGTGTAGTTCGAATATATAATGGGTGAGTGCAGGTGGTCCTGGTTGCAAATTCCCTTCCTGCTTTGAATGATGTGACTGCAATGGAGCTTCCTGACATTGTTGCCGAGGCTGCCAAGGTTTGTGTATTTTCATGAACTTCAACTTATTGGTCTCTGTAATGTTTGTGACGTTGGAGAATTGCCTTGTAAGATTTATATGAATGTCTTTACCATTAATTAGTTACCACTTTCTTGTTTTTCTTTTTAATGTTTTCCAGGTAAAATTTCATGCTCAATATAATTCCTAGCATATAAATCTCTATGAACACAAATTTGGCATGCAATGATGTTATGAAAAGCACAGTTTTCCGATGAAGGGGCATTTTATGTAAAAATCTGTCTTTGTAGCACTTTAGTTGACTAATTTTTTTCTTCTTCACTTCGTGATCTTCCCTTTAATTTTTGTATTCTTAACTCCAAATAAACAGCTGTATAAATTTATAAAATGCAATTTGTTTTCTTGTCTTGTAGATTTTCCCTTACAAGTTAAACGATCAAGTAGGCCAGCATTTACGTGATTTAAACAACAATGGTTATAACTGATAGAACATTTTTTCAGTGTCAACTCATGTGTTTTTCTTTCAGCATCATTGGTAAAAGAAAGTATTTGCCGTGGTACCTTATTAAGTGTTAATGGAAGATTCTGATATCATTGACCTAATTGTTTTATTCAATTTCCTTACTTCACCTCAACCGCAGTATCTGTGATGATCATGAATTAGTTTAAACAGTGAACTAATTCTTCTATCTTACAGCACTGTGACATTCTTAGGCGAGCTGCTGAATCTGGTGGCTTGCTTGTTGATGCAATGAGTACTACCTTGGACAGTCCTAGAGAAAATTCGTCTTCCGTTCCCTTGATGGTTGTTGAGAATGGATGTGGTAGCCCTTGTATAGACTTTAGGCAGGTCAGCTCCGAGCTGGCTGCTGCTGCAAAAGATGCCGATTTGGTGGGGAGAACAATTCTGTTTATCTAATAACATCAATATGGATGTAATGAAATCAAGATGCATATTATAATTGAGCTTTCTCTGTTGAACAGATAATTTTGGAAGGCATGGGTAGAGCTCTTCATACCAATCTCAATGCCCGGTTTAAGTGTGATGCTTTGAAGGTAAGCTCGTGTAGCTTATACTTACTGTCAGTCAGCTGAATTTCAATTTGGCATTTTTATCTGTGTTTCATGGTATACTTACCGAGTTAACTCTAATTCTTCTCTAGGATTTCTTGTTCTCTTATCCATGACCATGTTGAAAACTTGTCTGCTTTGGTTGTTGCGTGAATTCCTGAACTCATTAGGATTCATTAAATGCAAAGTCTTTATCACGCTGCCATATCTGTGATTATGCATCACTGTCAGTCTTCTTATAGTCACATTTTTTAGTTCTTTCTTTTTGTGCATCCGCCTCTGAACAGCACTTAATCCAATCATCATAGTTTATAGGCAACCTTATTGCACATTCATATCTTCAGATTTATGACATTTTAATGGTTTCTTCTTTCATTGCTATGATATTCATAACTTCTGTATTAGAGTCGCGAATGTGCTATTTAATTTCCAACTATTGTACGTCAATATGAATGTAAAACTGCACCATTAATTACTTTATATTTTTAATGAAGCCTATTACTGTCCCTTATAGTGTTAATAAGATGGATTTACGTCTAAGGGGCTATTTTGACACATTTCTTTCCCTCTCCCTTTTTCTTATATTTTGGTAGCTTGCAATGGTGAAAAATCAGAGATTTGCTGAAAAGCTGATTAAAGGGAACATATACGACTGTATTTGCAAATACGAGCCGGCTAACTGAAAGCTTCTATATCATACGAGCTCCTAGTCCAATGTGTCAATAGCATCCATCCTTGGAGGGGATATAGAATAATCTTCTGGGAGCAGAATTGTTTGCCATAATACTCAGCTGCTCAACGTAAAACGCGCTTAAGGTTGCGAAAACCATTTTCTCTGAAGCTTTGATTTTGTAAAATAGTGAATCATCCTATAATCCTTTTGTAAGGAATGTGCTTTTTGTAACCAACAATCATCACTATCTTAATTTTGGTTCAATGGGAAAACAAGACTTCAATCCTTTCATCCCAGGAACTTAAATGATTAAGATCTGCCTTTGAATGTGTTTTTTATAACCAGAAATTATTCTTCTCTTTATTTTGGTTCAATGGGTAAACAAGACTGGAAATCTTTTTATGTAAAAAATGATTAAGAGTGCCTTTGAAGGAAGGATTTCTTTACCTTAAGCTATTTTATTTTTATTTTAATTCTATAAAATTTGAATTTCATTGTGCTAAAGAAGATGCGAAATTTTAGTATGCTCAGTGATGCAGTCAAACTCAGATTAAAAAAATAGAGCAACTAGTTCGATTAAAGTTTCGTAAGATTGATTAAAAACTGGCTCAAGGAACATAAAAATTACGAAACTTGGTAAAAAATAATGGTTTGTGTACAATGCTCTATTATTTGTAAAATCTGGCTTATTTGAGTTTTTCTGTTTCTTTTCTTATCTATTTCTATGTTATAAATTATAATATTTAGATAGTAGGAATCTCATTTTTTTTCCCTCTTGTTTGTACAGAACACACAAAGTTTTGTTTCATGGATTTGAATTATATTTCCAGTAAGTATATTGTTAAGATTACTGTAATTGGGAAAATTATCCCATAAAAAATGTTTAGTAAATATATGTATTTCAATATTATTTTAACTCAAATAAAATATTACAAAGATAGTATAGTAAGATGAAAGTGTAAAGGTGTGAGTGGAAGAGGATGTGGGTTCAACTTTCTTACTTATAGAGAATAGAGAATTATAAGGTTGGGGGGAACGAGGTTTAAATTCCTCTACTAACAAACAAACCACTGTCAACTAATATCTGTTTATAAAGTATATATAATGTATATTCTCCGAAATAAGATTTAAAATAAATATATTCATGCATTTTTTTTTGCTAAGACATTATGTTTAAAACTATATAGTTTAAGTATTTAAAGATCTTTATTTAGTTTTAATTTTAATTTTAATTAATGTAAAAAACATTTATTTATTTATCAGGCCTTTGAATAATATGAAATATATACATTTTTTTGGACAACTGTGCAAGTATACAAACTATTCCTGACTGAATTTATATCTTTCACTTTCAATGCGTCTTAATTTTGTTCACTTTATTTTTAAGCCATAATAATATTTTATTAATAATTTTTAAAATAAAGTAATTATAACGTAGCAGTTAAACCTTAAATGAAAACTTCTGGCATTTGTTGCTAGATTAAGATTATAAGACTTTTGAACTTGATGTAAGTTTTTGTCACTGTGTGAGTGGGATTTTGAAGGCTTATCTATGTTGATAAAGTTGACAGAAGGCTGTGAAGGGATTCTTTGAATAAAACAGAACACACATTAGTGCAGGTAAGACAAGTTAATAATCCAATATTTGCATTCTATTGTTGTTTTGTAGAAGAATATGTTGTATGTTTATGGAATGGAATATAGCACATGATAAACGAAGATGTTGATGATTGAAAAATATGTTTTTAGCACATTATTGTGATTGAAAGCGTCCCTTTATGATATTAATTTTACCATTTGGTATTTTGAGGACTATATAGTGTTATTGCATTTATTTACCGATATATATATATATATATATATATATATATATATATATATATATATATATATATATAATTGTAATAGGTTTGATGGTACGTGACACTATTTGATTTAAATAAACTAATAAATAGGTTGTTATAGGGATGAATAGTAGTCGATCACGTGTTCACTTCGGAAAATGAATTTAGGAGACTGGCGAGGATGAATTTAAGAAGATTTGAGAGTGAGTTGATTTTTATTTGTTCAGGAATTTGGAGTAGGTGACAATAGATTTGGAAGTAAAATTTATGAAAATTAGTCTAAGATTGATCGAAGTAACAAATAAAAAAATAATTTAATTAGTAAAAATTAAAAATTACCAAAATACTCTTAATTGTATAAGTAATAAAAAATGAAAATGATTAATATTATATATAATTATAAAAATTATTATAAGAAAAAAGATAATTTTAAACATGAAAAGAACTGTATTATTATTATTATTATTATTATTATTATTATTATTATTATTATTATTATTATTATTATTATTATTATTATTATTATTATTATTATTATTA